>NW_028255493.1:0-40000 GCF_964263255.1 Lissotriton vulgaris | reverse complement strand
GGGCGCGCACACCTATTTACAAAAGTGTGAAAATGGAGATAAATCAGAAGTTTGAGTGCTTTGATATAAGGTGGCTCTGAAAAGAGCCCTTGTGTTAATTGAGTTGTTTCTGCATTTATAAGTAAGTACCGATGCAGAGTTTGATATAATATTGTTGGCAGCATTTTGAAAGGAAAGACAGGGGCCCATTTTCTGGTTAACAGGTGACCAGGCCAACTTTTCAGGCCAGGCCCATTCCTGCAAAGTCGACCGCCATTTTTAGGAGATCTGCAACCACCGGCAGTCACTGGGTTGCAGGAGCAGATGGACTCAAGCCTGTCGGGCGAAGCATCGTTGCACCGCCACAGTGGACGAGACCCTGCTGGGTGAGTGGAGCGTCGCTGTACCGCAACAGTGGGCGAGTCCTTTGCTGGGCTCGTGGAGCGTCCCTATACCGCCACAGTATGCGAAGGCTTTGCTGGGCTCGTGGAGTGTCCCTATATCGCCACAGAGTACGAACCCTTTGCCGGGTGCATGGATCGTTGGGGGTGCAGCTGAGGGGCCTCCATCTGGGGAGGCTCGTCCGCGCCACCTCTCCCTCCCAGTGGACCCCACGGCGTCTTGCTGACATTTGTTATGGCCGGACCAGGCGATGAAGAGAGGGGGAGGTCGGATATATATGAGTTATACTATTAGGTATGTCACATCCCCCTTGTGGCCTGCAAGGCACCGAAAAAAGAAGAGAATGGGAAGACAACTATATCTCGGGTCGGGCCCATGCCTTCTCTGGCCGATGGCGGCCGGCCGCTCTTTGCCACGGCCCCAGGAACGGATCCCTTGGTTCATCCTGGGGACAGGCCTTGGCGTGTGGTGTCTCCTCCGGACTATTCGCGTAATGGTTCTCCACCCCAGGCCGTTGCCGATGGCTTTTGTAGACTTTCTGACGCTCAAAAACCCTACTAGAAAGCAGCCCAAAAGTAGCCCAACATTGCTACTTTGGGGAAGGAGGGGCTGCGCGCGAGCGGAATTTTTTTTTGCTGCGTGACGTCTGTTAACGTTCGATTCTAAGGAAATCAGGAAGTGTTGACCGCCATTTTGTCACTGCGAGTAAATATATTGTCATTTCAAAGCGTTGGAAGATGGAAAGGGGAGAAGGTAGACATTGTTTTGCTGCGTAGGTTTTCTCAGGGTGTGCAGTAAGGTCCTTAAAAGCGAAAATATATATTTTTTTTTCTCGAAAAAGTTGCGGGGTGCGCGCACTCGGGCGCGCACACCTATTTACAAAAGTGTGAAAATGGAGATAAATCAGAAGTTTGAGTGCTTTGATATAAGGTGGCTCTGAAAAGAGCCCTTGTGTTAATTGAGTTGTTTCTGCATTTATAAGTAAGTACCGATGCAGAGTTTGATATAATATTGTTGGCAGCATTTTGAAAGGAAAGACAGGGGCCCATTTTCTGGTTAACAGGTGACCAGGCCAACTTTTCACGCCAGGCCCATTCCTGCAAAGTCGACCGCCATTTTTAGGAGATCTGCAACCACCGGCAGTCACTGGGTTGCAGGAGCAGATGGACTCAAGCCTGTCGGGCGAAGCATCGTTGCACCGCCACAGTGGACGAGACCCTGCTGGGTGAGTGGAGCGTCGCTGTACCGCAACAGTGGGCGAGTCCTTTGCTGGGCTCGTGAAGCGTCCCTATACCGCCACAGTATGCGAACGCTTTACTGGGCTCGTGGAGTGTCCCTATATCGCCACAGAGTACGAACCCTTTGCCGGGTGCATGGATCGTTGGGGGTGCAGCTGAGGGGCCTCCATCTGGGGAGGCTCGTCCGCGCCGCCTCTCCCTCCCAGTGGACCCCACGGCGTCTTGCTGACATTTGTTATGGCCGGACCAGGCGATGAAGAGAGGGGGAGGTCGGATATATATGAGTTATACTATTAGGTATGTCACATCCCCCTTGTGGCCTGCAAGGCACCGAAAAAAGAAGAGAATGGGAAGACAACTACATCTCGGGTCGGGCCCATGCCTTCTCTGGCCGATGGCGGCCGGCCGCTCTTTGCCACGGCCCCAGGAACGGATCCCTTGGTTCATCCTGGGGACAGGCCTTGGCGTGTGGTGTCTCCTCCGGACTATTCGCGTAATGGTTCTCCACCCCAGGCCGTTGCCGACGGCTTTTGTAGACTTTCTGACGCTCAAAAACCCTACTAGAAAGCAGCCCAAAAGTATCCCAACATTGCTACTTTGGGGAAGGAGGGGCTGCGCGCGAGCGGAATTTTTTTTTGCTGCGTGACGTCTGTTAACGTTCGATTCGAAGGAAATCAGGAAGTGTTGACCGCCATTTTGTCACTGCGAGTAAATGGTGCTCCACATTGTAAATGCGGCACACCATGGGTGGCAGAGCAGCGGTGCACATTAACTGGTGCATCTCTGGGGATGCGCCAGTTAACATAAATCTGCTCCTTTACATTTAAGTATGAGCAGGGGACACAGAGTTGGTGAAGCTTATCGAAGGTTAAAAAGAGATGAGTCCTGTTCACTGAAAACTTGGACATAGGACTCACCTCCTCAGCATCGCTGGACATGGCTAAATAATAGCTGCAAAATGTAACTGTTGTTAAACAATTTTACTATTATAGTGTCTGAGATTTGTCTCTTACTCTGCAACATCTCATTGTTGTTCTCTTTCTTTAAAGATAAGGACATTAACCATGAGTGATAATGAGCAATCCGTTGGTCTCGATCTTATTGTTGAACATGTCATTGAAACGTCAGTGGAAGTGGAACCCTTAGATGATTTAAATCCTGAGGATGATGAAGAACATGATGAGGATGCCGATTTGTCAGAATTGTATGACATAGGGTGGGAAGCTGACGTGCTTCAGCATATGGAACTATAAACATTTATTTTTCAAATTTACTGGAAATAAAAAGTGAAAATGTAAACCGTTTCATTTAAAATTAAACATAACTTGAAAAACAGGTTATGTGTAGTGTCTTTAATAAAATAGTCAAATATGCTCATAAAAATATTTCTAAACCAATGAAAAGCCTTAACAAGTCACATGACCTGTTATGCTTACGTTACGCGCTCCGCGCCGCGCCCCGGATTGTTGGTCATTCAAACTGAGGCTGGCGTCAGCATGAGAGCGCCAACGTCTCGTGGCTACGCCATTCAGAAAATATTGTTGGCAGCATTTTGAAAGGAAAGATCTGCAACCACCGGCAGTCACTGGGTTGCAGGAGCTGATGGACTCAAGCCTGTCGGGCGAAGCATCGTTGCACCGGCACAGTGGACGAGTCCTTTGCCAGGTGCATGGAGCGTTGCTGCACCGCAAGAGTGGACGAGTCCTTTGACGGGTGCGTGGAGCGTTGGGGGTGCAGGTGAGGGGCCTGCACGTGGGGAGGCGGGAGAGGCTTGTCCGCGCCGCCTGTCCCTCCCAGTGCACCCCACGGCGTCTTGCTGACATTTGTTATGGCCGGACCAGGCGATGAAGAGAGGGGGGGGGGGTCGGAGGCATATGCAAGACATCCCCCCTCGTGGCCTGCAAGGCGCCGAAAGATTATCGTCCGCGCCGTCTCTCCCTCCCAGTGTACCCCACGGCGTTTTGCTGACATTTGTTATGGCCGGACCAGGCGATGAAGAGAGGGGGGGGGGGTCGGAGGCATATGCAAGACATCCCCCCCTCGTGGCCTGCAAGGCGCCGAAAGAGGAAGAGAATGGGAAGAGAACTACATCTCGGGTCGGGCCCATGCCTTCTCTGGCCGATGGCGACCGGCTGCTCTTTGCCACGGTCCCAGGAACTGATTCCTTGGTTCATCCTGGGGACAGGCCTTGGCGCATGGTGTCGCCTCCGGACTATTCGCGTAATGGTTCTCCATAGTTGTTTTAATATATTTTTGTTCAAGAATAAAAACGTTTTAATCTGTTATTTTGCTGTCGTGTGGTATATTTCTAATATTTGTCGCTCTGATGTCGTTTCCCCTCCCAAATGGAACATGTGATTGTAATCTACAGCCGGACATTCCGACAGGACATGAGAGCAAAAGGGGGGGGTCAGATCTGAAGTTGGGCAGGCGATAAGATCACGTTTTGCTATGTAGGGCTATCTATGTTCGTGATGGGGCCTAAAAGGGGGCAAGATGGCGTTGAGCTCGGTTTCTCTCACTAGTTTCACTAGTTTCATATTTCTCATGAGGGGTTGTTCCTAATGTTTCTATTTTAGCAAGGTCAAAAAGAGATCCTATCAGTGGCCTATTGATTTTGTTCGATTCCTTTTGTTTTCTCTAACGAGTTTTAAGTTAAAGTTTGCTAGTACGATACAGCGGCTAGTCCGCATTTTATATATATGTCTTTTTTATTAGGGGTGTTTTCCGGTGGAGTCGGACGATCTACCTCTAATAAACGGTAAGTGTTCCTCTGAAGGAATGCGTCTTGAAAGTGGCTGACTGTAATGTATGATATTTCACTCAGTGACTTTCAGGCCCATGCTGTTTCAAAACTGTGCATGTGTTTGAAGCAGGCGTAGGTATTGACGCAGCATAGAAACTACTAGTAACCAATTGGAAGTGTTGTTTTCAAGTCACATGACTTCACATGCGCGTCTCAGGACGTGTACGCGGTGATAGTATCTGGTTGGAAGTAGCGGTCCAATTTCAAAACGTGAAAAGGAGTAAATCGAAACATATCCGGATTTAATATATCTTCTGAGTAGTATAAGTTCTATGGTGGGTGTATGAAGAAATGTAATAAGTTGCAATCGCGAACTTTTCCCGAAATATATATATAGGCGGTTGCGCGCACACGGTCGCGCACGATCGAAAGCCGATAAACGCCCTTTATAATATGCTCCTGGAGCGGTTTTTGGAAAGTTCAAATTGCAAAGTTTTCACTAAATATATAGGCAGGTGCGCGCACTCGGTCGCGCATGAAAGCCTGGAAATGCGATATCCATTTTATTGACAACTGTTGCCGAGAGTGCGCACACCGGGTCGCGCACGAAAGTTTAGTAAGGCTATTTTTATTTACAGACAAATTTTAATGTGTTTAAAAAAAGGCAAGGTACAGACTTTCGAATTCTGTATCGCTTTACAAGGAGTCACTATGCAACTTGAACAGTGAAGAAAACGGCTTGTTTTCGAAAAAAATATTGCCAGAACTTTATTGCCAAAAGTATAGGTTGCATACACGACATTTTTCTGAATTAGCATTTTAAAAACCAATGAAATTCACAGAAAAAACCATAGGTTTTACACACGTTATAGTTAGGAAGTAGCATTTAAAAAACCTATGAAATTCACTGAAAAAACCATAGGTTTGACACATGTTATAGTTAGCTGGAAATTTTACTGACATAAAACCAATGAAATTCCATGTTATAGTTAGTTGGACTCACTATAACTTGCGCGTGCAATGCACTGCTGATGACGTCACATATTACATCACTCATGACATGGTCAGTGACATCACTCATGACATCACTCATGACACCATCCAGTGAATATGTGTCTTTCTGAAAAATAAATATTAGTGAGTTATGTTTAAATATTTAAATATATATATTAGTGTTTCACTATGTGTATAAGTGGCTACATGTGTTGGTAAATAGCTACATGCGTATGTATATGGGTTATTAGATATTTTTATTAGTATCAGTATGAGTGTCTATATGGTTTGGTGGGGGTATTACTTAGCACATAGATGCATGAGTGACTGACTCTCTGTTTGTATGTGTTTTGAAGACAGCATATGTACAGGACTGTATGGGTGGATGAGTGTCTATATGTGTTTGTTAGTGAGTGAATGACTGTCTCACTAGTGTCTTTATCAGTAACTACATATGTTTTAATCTAGTATATATGAATATTGATGTATATAAGTGAGTATATGTGAGAGTAAGAGATTGTAAGAGTTCCTGTTTAAATAAGTATGTGTTTCTATAAGTGATTGTTTAAGAGAATAAATATGTGTTATTTTCAATAGAAGTAAGGTGGAAGTGTGTGTATAACTCTATATTCAAATAAATGGATGTTCAATAGTTTATTTGCACGTGTGAATATGTGTGTGAGTAACTTTTGGATGACTGTCGGTGTGTAACAGGATGTATAGGTGTATCACTTCATATGATGAGTGAGTATATGTATGAGTGACTATATAGAACTGTTGGTGAATGAGTGGATGTGTATATAGATAGTGGAATTACTGAATTGCTTGTTGTAACTGATATAGGTATCTCCATTTTTTTTTAAATTTCAGTTTCTATTTTTGAATATGTGTCTCAAGGGTTACATTACAGTGAAAGGAGGTCTGTCACTATGTCACAAGGATGGTGTCATCAGTGATGTCACAGACCATGTCATGAGTGATGTAATACGTGACATCATCAGCAGTGCATTGCACGCGCAAGTTATAGTGAGTCCAACTAACTATAACGTGGAATTTCATTGGTTTTATGTCAGTAAAATTTCCAGCTAACTATAACATGTGTCAAACCTATGGTTTTTTCAGTGAATATATATATATATATATATATATATATATATATATTCACAGAAAAAACCATAGGTTATAGTGGATATATAGTTAGGAATTTGCATTTACAAAACCTTGAAAATTCAATGAAAAAACCATAGGTTATAGGCCATATATAGTTAGGAATTAGCATTTACAAAACCTTATTTTACTCGCATAAAACCATTGAAATTCCATATATAGTTAGCTAACTATAAGCGCTAACTATATATCGCGCACCCGCAATCCACTGCTGATGATGTCACATATTACATCATTCATGACATGGTCAGTGACATCACTGATGACATCACTGATGACATCTCAAATGACATCACTGATGACATCACTGATCACAACATCCAGTGATTGTATGTGTCTGTAAAGTTTAAATATGTTTTACATATTGAAGAATGAGTGGATGTATAAGTGTCTAGATGAAGAATTTAGTAGGTGCATGACTGACTGTATGAAAGAGTGATTAAATGTGTCTCACTGAGTGCATGGGTTAGTGACTAAACTGTCTTAATTTGTGCATCAGTATGTTTGTTGTTGTGTAAGCTGCTGCATGTGTTGATCAGTAGCTATAAGAGTGGCCATATGGGTTATTGATTGGTTGCCCAAGTATTTGAATGGGAGGCTGAGTGTGTGTGTGGGTGGCTGGGAGGTGCGTGACTCTGTGCATAGATGTGTAAGCAGTTGATTCACTAGGAGTATGAGTTCAAGAGTGCATGTGGAAACAGCTATATGGGCGGTTGACTGTGCATGGGTGTGTTGGTGAGTGAATGGATTTCTCATTGCTACATGTGCAAGTAAGTACGTATGTAAAACACAATACATGTGAGAGTTGACATATATAAATAACTGAACATAAGAGCCAGTGAATGTGTGAGTGGCTGTATCGATCACTGTGAGCTTGTATCAGGGATTATATAAGAGAGTAAATATGTGTTATTATATGTTTGAATAAGTAAGATGTGTATAACTGTATAGTTGAGGAAATGGAGGTGTGATTGATTCTTTGCATGACTGACTAGGTGTGTGAGTAACTCCATGGATGAGTGACAGTCTGTGAGTGTCTGTTTATACTGAGTGTATGTAAGGTTATATTAGAGTCTGAAGAGGTTCATTGTATTATCACATGAGTGATGTGATCAGTGATGACAAATGAGATGTCATCAGTGATGTCATTTGAGTTGTCATCAGTGATGTCATTTGAGATGTCATCATTGATATCATTTGAGTTGTCATCAGTGATGTCATTTGAGATGTCATCAGTGATGTCATCAGTGATGTCACTGACCATGTCATGAATGATGTAATATGTGACATCATCAGCAGTGGATTGCGGGTGCGCGATATATAGTTAGCGCTTATAGTTAGCTAACTATATATGGAATTTCAATGGTTTTATGCGAGTAAAATAAGGTTTTGTAAATGCTAATTCCTAACTATATATGGCCTATAACCTATGGTTTTTTCATTGAATTTTCAAGGTTTTGTAAATGCAAATTCCTAACTATATATCCACTATAACCTATGGTTTTTTCTGTGAATTTCATTGGTTTTTTAATAGCAAATATGAAAAGCTTTAAAATGTCAAGTACGTGATAGATAAAAACATTTTCGTATTTATGCACGCTGATGTGCTTTGAACGCTGCCCCCCCCCCCTCCCCTCTTTTGCCTTTGTTAGTACTCTCTCTTTGCAGATACAGAAGGGTAGTTAACGCAGGCCTTTACCCCCGTTGTAATCCGTCGTACCTCCTTGTCTCTCCATTTGATTGATTGTTGTCCAAGCATTTACTGTTTTAGAATTGGTTCTCTTTGGATCATTCTCTATTTACAAACAAGCACAAAGTCGCAATACTCTGTTTAGTCTTTGCAGATAGTGAAAAATCGTGTAAAAAAATAAAAGTAATCGAGCAAAATCAGTAGGCCACTAATTGGATCTCTTTTTGACCTCGCTAAAATAGAAATATTAGGAACAACCCTTCTTGAGAAATACGAAAATAGTGAGATGAACTGAGCTCCACACCATGAGGGCTGCAAGACAGCTCGGCTCTATCACCCATCCCGCACAAAATAATGACAAACCCTATGCAAATATTAAAAATATAGACAACACACCAGCAAAGAAACAGGGTAAAACATTTTATTAAAAAACTATTTACATAACGTTGGTTTATAAGATGATGTCAGTAGTGGACCGATGTGTGAATAGATCGAAAACAGCACAAGGCTCCAAGATCCGGAGAGCAAGCTCCTGGATGTTGGGTGCCATAGTTTAGAGTTCTGAATTTCAGCCTTTTTCAATGCCTGTGCTTTGTTGAATCAAAATGGCGGCTTGACACAAAGCTGACTCAAGCGTTGCTACTGATGCAGACCAAAACTGGTTTTCAGTTTGTACATTTTTCTAGATTTTTCAATCCAAGTTTGGTTGACTTTGTAGAACGATGGCTTCAGATTTTCAACATACGATGTGGTGGCGCTGACTGGGAGGGGGCGCTTCGCTCCTGCCCCCTCCCCAAGTAAGATTTTCATACGTGAAAGTACGTTAATGGTTTTGGTCCCCGAGATGCTTCGATGTCACTACCATTCTCAAATAGCATAAGTTCTAGATGTTGGGTGCCATAGTTAAGAGTTCTGAGCAGCGCTTGTAACACTGTCTGAAGCTTATTTCCACCTACTGCAGCTTCACTATTCTCAAAGTAAGTGAGTGTCGTTTGTGGACCTGACTGCATTAGAAAACAATGTCATATGTTACCTTCCTAAACAGCTTGACGGAGGCCCCTGAGGGGCGCTGTGATGGCCATGGACTCGGAGAAGACGCTTGGCTCCGACACCCTCCCCAAGTCTTATAGCACTGGTGTAGCCTGAGATCGCCCCGGACATAGGCGGCCGGCTCCCGGGGTCCGGCGGTACTTTTTGCCTTTTGATGACTCTTCAATTCTGGACCTTGTCCCACAATCCGTTTGACCTGAAGACAAGCTGTAGTGGGGCGCCCCTTTATCGTTTTAGTTGCCATTCCGCCCGCTTTTGCTACACTGTGCCTCTTCCGCCATTCAGCTGTTTTCCGCCCGCTCTTGCGACTACAGCGTCTCGCTCACCATGTAGTTGAGATGCGCCCGCTCTTGCGGTGCAGCGATAGGCGGCTGCCACAGGACTCTCAAAATGGCGGCCGTCTCTTCGGTTTTGGGCCTGGTCCACTAAAATGGCCCTGGGACACCTTGGAACTCGGACGCTTGTCTGCTAGGGCTTGGGTCCCATTCTCGAAAAGCGTCCCCTCAGCCGTGAAGATTCTACAAAAGTCTTGGGGGCCTCCGACTCCCGCAGGCTTCTGGTGGGGAGCGGCTGCCATGATTGCTCGTGGAATGGCCACGACGGAGCTACGAAATGGTAGTGGTCTCATGCTGACGCCAGCTTTAGTCTGAAACATCCAGAAACACTGTAGACTACCAATTCGATCAGTTCCGGTAGCGCCCCAACATGACCCGGAAGAGAAGAACTTGCCCTCCCCTCTTTGACTGATGGTTCTTGTTGCCTGTCCCCTCTGTTGTCATTTAACAGAACTTTTTGGACTGCTGAAAGGGGTTGTGTTCTGAACGCTGGTTGGTGGAGACATTTAGACTATATTCTTGACCTACGTTGTCGCGTAATGCGTTTTATGACACGCCGCGTTAGCGCACCCGGAAGTGATCCGAGGCGCGGCGCGCAGCGCGTAACGTAAGCATAACAGGTCATGTGACTTGTTAATAAAACTTTTCATTGGTTCATTTTACTTTTGTTAATTTAATGATGAAAAGCTTGGTCATATGACCTAAAAATTACGCTTTTTATTATTTTCGAACAATATTTTTTTTTCAAACATATGTTATAATATTCCAAGCTAATGTACTTTCCCGGAAAATTTACAACTGTCTGGCAAGTAAAATATATTCCTTTTTCGAGAAAAAGGGCGTTTCTTCCTTCCATGACGGAGCCGTTGAGTAAAAGAGATTCGGCCTGCTGTCTTAGTCGCCGATACACCTGATTATCAGATTCTTATCGATCACTTTATGTTGCAGACATGAAAAACACAACTGCCCTTGACCATTTATCTTTACTGCGTTCCTACATATTATACCTTTTATCCGTCATGTAATTGGACTGCTTTATTTCACTTGCCTTTTACTGATTCGAAAACAGTCACTAAAAGTAAAAACTTTACAAATGAAAATACTACTACCGTGTTTTGTTTTAAAAACCTTTATTGTGAAAATGTCAGTATACAAATACGGGCCTATAACCACGTGGGCCGGCCACGGAGCAAACTCAAATCGTATATGATGAGGAGACATTTACACTGTAGAAGAACGTAACGAGCGGGCCATTAGGTGACAAGAACAAAGGTGTCTAACAGTTGCGGAATCGGTGGACGTACATTTTGTAATTAAAATACGACAGGGCCACTTACAATAACATTTTCTAGATATACATTTGCGGGCAAAGAGTTACGAGTCCCATTTATACCGGCGCCATTTTGGGCGAGGCCGGGCAGGTCCAAGATATAGTCAAAATGTCTCCACCAACCATCGGCCAGACCAGAACCCCTTTCGGCCCTTTATGCTACAAGATGGTGTCTTCCATTCAGAAAATATTGGTGGCAGCATTTTGAAAGGAAACAGAAACAGCCGTTCTCCTAGTGAATTTCACATTGTTACATTTAGGAAGAATGTTGAAGAGTAGTATGTGGAAAATCTGAAGCCATTTTTCTACAAACTCTCAATCAGACTTGGATGGAAAAAAAAACCTGAAGAATGTACAAACTGAAAACCAATTTTTGTCTGTATAGCACCAACAGTAACGCTTGAGTCAGCTTTGTGTCAAGCCGCCATTTTCATTCAATCAATAGCGTCCCCCTGCACACATTCAGGGACCTGGTCGTGTCTTTAGATGAAACGCATTGTAGGAAAAGAAGCAGAAAGGAAAAGGAAAAAAGTTCCGCCGGACCTAGTGAAGCTGCAGCAGGTGCAAATAAGCTTCAGACAGTCTTACAAGCACTGCTCAGAACTCTCAACTGAGGCACTCAACATCCAGGACTTGCCATTCGGATCTTAGCGCCTTGTATTTTTGTTTTGTTTTTGATGGAGGGGAAAGAACAAAAAACAGACATTGAAAACGGCTCAACTGGAGAAAAAAAAAAATTACTTCTTGGGTGCATTAGGGCATTTATGATTTTCGAATGCCGTATTCATCAGGTTGATGCTCATGTTGCCATAGGACAGCATAGCACCACAGTGTATACAAGTTAACTTCATATGTTCAGATGAGGCAGGTGGCATATTTAGCATTCACCTTCTTTGATCCAGGAGGGATGGAGAAAAACTGCCAGATGAAACTTGACCATCCAGATCTCGGCGCGTTCATTCATTCAATAGCGTCCCCCTGCACACATTCAGGGACCTGGTCGTGTCTTCAGAAGAAACGCATTGTAGGAAAAGAAGCACAAAGGAAAAGGCAACAAGTTCCGCCGGACCTAGTGAAGCTGCAGCAGGTGCAAATAAGCTTCAGACAGTTCTACAAGCACTGCTCAGAAATCTCAACTGAGGCACTCAACATCCAGGACTTGCCATTCGGATCTTGGCGCCTTGTGCTGCTTCCGACCTATTCACACATCAGTCCACTACTGACATCACCTCATAAGCCAACGGGGCACCCCACGCCATCTTTCGGCGCAGCATTGTAGGATGGCCACACCAGTGCAGCCACTTGCTGGACACCACCTCGGTGCCATCCGGATCTCAGCGCGTTCGAGTCACTGTGCCGGAAGACTAACCGGAACTCAGCTGAACACGCCGTCTTTCGGCGCAGCATTGTAGGATGGCCACACCAGTACGGCAATTTGCTGGACACCACCTCGGCGCCATCCGGATCTCGGCGCGTTCGAGTCACTGTACCGCAACAGTGACCGCAATTCTGCTGGACACGCCGTCTTTCGGCGCAGCATTGTAGGATGGCCACACCAGTGCGGCAATTTGCTGGACACCACCTCGGTGCCATCCGGATCTCGACGCGTTGTGCTGCCTTCGGCCTATTCGCACATCGGTCCGCTACTGACGCCGCCTCACGTGCCAACGGATTTTCTACGCTTTTTGTAGCCCTATGCCGCAGAACAGGTCATGTGACTTGTTTATAAAACTTTTCATTGGTTCATTTTACTTTTGGTTTCCTAAAGATGGAAGGCTTGGTCATATGACCTAAAAATAACACTTTTCATTGGTTTAGAACATTTTTTTTCCCAACCGATGAAAGCCCCACCTTGTTTCTGGATCATTCAGACTGAAGCTGGCGTCAGCATGAGAGCACCACCATCTCGTGGCTCCGTCGTGGTCATTCCGCGAGCAATCATGGCAGCCGCTCCCCACCGGAAGCCTGCGGGAGTCGGGGGCCCCCAAGACTTTTATACAATCTTCACGGCTGAGGGGACGCTTTTCGAGAATGGAGCCCAAGCCCTAGCAGGCAAGCGTCCGACTTCCAAGGTGTCCCAGGGCCATTTCAGTGGACCAGGCCCAAAACCGAAGAGCCGTCCGCCATTTTGACAGCCATGTGGCAGCCGCCTATCGCTGCACTGCAAGAGTGGGAGCAACTCCACAACATGGTGAGCGAGACGCAACTCAGCTAGATGGCCGCCACCTGGGGAGGCCCGTTCACGCCGCCTCCCCCCCCCCCCCCCGGGCCGCCGCACGCCAATTTTCGGAGCAGCATTGTAGGATACCAAAACCAGTGCGGCAGTTTACTGGACATCACCTGGGTGCCTGTCGTACATGTTGTGTCAGCCATGTGACACTGGACACAGACCGCTACTGACGAGGCCTCCCCCCGCACCACCCGGGACGCCCCACGCTGTTTTTCTGTGCTGCATTGTAGGATCCCTAAACCAGTGCGGCACCCAGGCGACATCACCTGGGTGCCGTCCAGAACTCTGCACGTTGTGCTGCCTTGGGACTATTCGCACAGCAGACCGCTACTGACGAGGCCTCCCCCCGCCCCACCCGGGACGCCCCACGCCAATTTTCGGAGCAGCATTGTAGGATCCCTAAACCAGTGCGGCACCCAGGCGACATCACCTGGGTGCCGTCCAGAACTCTGCACGTTGTGCTGCCTTGGGACTATTCGCACAAAAGACAGCTTCTAACCATTGTTGCTTTTTGTGTTAATAAATGTTTAAATGTTTTTAGTTTTTGTTCTGTTCATTATCGTTAAAAGTTAATAAAGTTTTATAACCTTACTTTGTTGGACTGTTATCTATTTTTTGAAAAACGGGTGAATGGGGCCTTGAATCGGGTTATTGTCATGTGTGGGCTTTGGAAGTGTGCTGCTGCAGGATCGGACATTTCAAACTCAAATGCACGTTCTTTTTCTTACCTTTCCGAAGCATGGAGCGCAATAGCAAGCAGAGAAAGGGTGATGCACGTGTTGAACACTACCTGACCTGGCAAGTTGCTGGCAGTGCCCCCCCGCCCGCTCCTGAAAGAGGGCACACACACACCGCCGCCCCGAGTACTTCAGAAATCTTTAAAAGACCATGCGCTTGTTCATGAGGCTTAAATGGTTTATCACCTCTTCTAGAACCCCTACATCGACCCTCTGACGTTTCATGGAAAAATTACCATGTAACACAATACCAAGCCCTATCAGCTGAAACCCCCAAGGAATCGTGGGGCATATTAGCAAGGGGGTTTATCTCCGCTTTTTTGGCTTTAAAAACCATGAAAGCGGAGATAAAATTATTTCCCTATTATCAAGCTGTCGCTAACACCAGTTAGTGACACCTAAAAGGAGATAGCGACCATCTTGGGCCCGGCTTTGCATGTCAGTGATACTTATCACTAATGACATGCAAAGTGGCGTGCCAAGATGTTAGCGACTGGAAACAGTCCCTAACATCGCTACCTTCTATTACCAACTTTTGGAGATATTCGCACTAAGCGCGAATATCTCCAAAAGCTAACACCTGCCCTGAGCAGGTCTTAGCCATGTTATCCAATGGGAGGTGGATAACATGGCTAAGAGCATTAGGTCGATAATACATGAATATCGCTGACTTTTCTGCGATAATAGCAAGGTTTATCTGCGATAAAAATCGCCGATGTGCGGCGATAATTTTTGTCTCTAAACAAGTTATAGACAAAAATTATCGCTAGTTGTTAGTAATATGCCCCCGGGTTTTTGCTGGCAGAAATCGGGAGGCGGGAGACTAGCACTGAAATCAGTACTTACACGCCTGAATCAGGAGAATTGGCATGTCTGAATTCTCTACAGCTGGGGCCATAAACTACATCCGCAGGGGTAGGTGATAGCCTGGGACCAGCCTGGCATCTAAAATGGCTGCCGTGCACGACAAAATTGTGGCATTCGAAAAAAGGCAAGATGGCGCAGCCGCTGGAAGAGATATATCAACATATATCAGCCTCCTCAGCCACCCTCAGGAAACATAGGGGATTAGGATATGTCTCCCGCACCCCCTTATACCTAGTACTTTAATTAACGAAGCACAAAATGGCGAATTCCCGTTTCGCTACCAGTTTGCGGCCCAGTTCGCGGCCCGTGAAGCGCTTCTACCGTGAAAAATCATTTTTTTTTTATTTTCCCCACGGGACCCTTTAATAACCCCAACAACATTCCTAGGGGGTCAAGAGGGGGATACCTTGCCCCCTTTCATTAAATTCCCCCTTAGTTTTTCACCTTTTCTTCTCTCTCGATCCTACCGAGAGACAAGATGGCGGCCGCTCCGGACTGTCACGCAGCAAAAAAAAAAAAAAAGCTCACGCACAGCCGCTGGAAGAGATGTATCAACATATATCAGCCTCCTCACCCACCCTCAGGAAACATAGGGGATTAGGATACGTCTCCCGTACCCACTTATAACTAGTAATTTAATTTACGAAGCACAAAATGGCGAATTCCCGTTTCGCTACCAGTTCGCGGCCGCGCTTCTACCGTGAAAAATCATTTTTTTTTTATTTTCCCCACGGGACCCTTTAATAACCCCAACAACATTCCTAGGAGGTCAAGAGGGGGATACCTTGCCCCCTTTCATTAAATTCCCCCTTCGTTTTCCACCTCTTCTTCTCTCTCGATCCTACCGAGAGACAAGATGGCGTCCGCTCCGGACTGTTTAGAATGTTGACAGACACCGGAGAGCCAATCAGCTTTCTGCGCGCAAAGTTCCGATAAGCGAAAAGTAAGCGGACCGGATCGCTGCCCAGAGCGCTGTTACAGATATATATCTTGGTTTGAACGTTAATTTCTCAAAAACTACTGGAGCACATATATTGAGACCTAGCAAAGGCACATCGGGCTAACAGTCCCTACAATTTTGCCAAGTTTCGTGCAAATCCATTCAGCCGTTCGAGCTAAAAGTGAGTCCAACCGCCCTATGGAAAACTCAATGCAAAAAACGCGTTTTGGGACCCCCCTTTTTTCTCAGCCCCCCCTTGACGAAACCCCACCAAATTTTCAGGAGCTGCTCAGAAACAAAATGTGCCATTTTCCTGAAAATTTCAGCCGATTCCATCCACAAACGCCAAAGTTATTAGACATAGAATTTTCAAAAGTCCCATAGGGAAAAAATCCTAACTATATATACCTACTGGCGAACGCCAGTAGGTAATATATATATATATATATATATATATATATATATATATATATATATATATATATGTATGTATGTATATATTCACTGAAAAAACCATAGGTTATAGACCATATATAGTTAGGAATTAGCATTTGCAAAACCTTGAAAATTCACTGAAAAAACCATAGGTTATAGACCATATATAGTTAGGAATTAGCATTTACAAAACCATATTTTACTCACACAAAACCATTGAAATTTCATATATAATTAGTTGCCCTAACTATATATCGCGCACCCGCAATCCACTGCTGATGATGTCACATATTACATTATTCATGACATGGTCAGTGACATCACTGATGACATCACTGATGACATCTCAAATGACATCACTGATGACATCACTGATGACATCATCCAGTGACTGTATGTTGCAGTAAAGTAAAAATATGTCTTACATATTGAAGAATGAGTGGATGTTTAAGTGTCTGGATGAAGGATTTAGTAGGTGCATGAGTGACTGTATGAGAGAGTGATTAAATGTGTGTCACTAAGTGCATGGGTTAGTGACTAAACTGTCTTATTTTGTGCATCATTATATCTGTTGTTCTGTATACTGCTGCATGTGTTGATCAGTAGCTATATGAGTAACTATATGGGTTATTGATTGTTTGCCCAAGTATTTGTATGGGAGACTGAGTATGTGTGTGAGTTGATGGAAGGTGTATGACTCTGTGCATAGATGTGTGAGCAGTTGATTCACTATATGCATGGGTTCAAAAGTGCATGTGGAAACAGCTGCATGGGCAGTTGACTGTGTGCATGAGTGTATTGCTGAGTGAATGGATATCTCAGTGCTACATGTCAAAGTAAGTACATATGTAAAACACAGTACATGTGAGAGTAGACATATATAAATAACTGTGCAGAAGAGCCAGTGAATGTGTGAGTGGCTGCATGGATCATTGAAAACTTGTATCAGTGATTGTATAAGAGAGTAAAAATATGTTAGAATATGTTTGAATTAGTAAGGTGTGTATAACTGTATAGTTGAGGAAATGGAGGTGTGATTGATTCTTTGCATGACTGAGTAGGTGCATGAGTAACTCCATGGATGAGTGACAATCTGTGAGTGTCTGTTTACACTGAGTGTATCTAAGGTTATATTAGTCTGAAGAGGTTCATCGTATTATCACATGAATGATGTCATCAGTGATGTCATCAGTGATGTCATTTGAGATGTCATCAGTGATGTCATCAGTGATGTCACTGACCATGTCATGAATGATGTAATATGTGACATCATCAGCAGTGGATTGCGGGTGCGCGATATATAGTTAGGGCAACTAACTATATATGAAATTTCAATGGTTTTGTGTGAGTAAAATATGGTTTTGTAAATGCTAATTCCTAACTATATATGGTCTATAACCTATGGTTTTTTCAGTGAATTTTCAAGGTTTTGCAAATGCTAATTCCTAACTATATATGGTCTATAACCTATGGTTTTTTCAGTGAATTTCAATGGTTTTTTAATAGCAAATATCAAAAGCTGTAAAATGTATTTTTATTCTAATTCAAAAATATATTTAAAATTTTTGTAATTTAATGTTTTTAATTATATATTTTTTTTAATTATATTTTTTTGTTTCGCTGCCGGTTCGCGAACCGGGAAGCTTTCCGTTAGCTCAATTTGATGCCGCGACCCGGTCCGCTAACGGGTAAACGTTCCGTTTGCGCAACTGCCGCATTAGAAATCAACATCGTGACGCGTCACGGAAGCGCGACATATCACGTTGTCGCGTAATGCGTCTTATGACGCGCCACGTTAGCGCTTCCGGAAGTGCTCCGGACCGCGAATCGGAAGCGATCCGGGGCGCGGCGCGCAGCGCGTAACATGAGCGGAACAGGTCATGTGACTTGTTTATAACACTTTTCATTGGTTCATTTCACTTTTGGTTTCCTAATGATGTAAGACTAGGTCATGTGACCTAAAAATAACACTTCTCATTGGTTTAGAACTATTTTTTTTCCCAAATGATGAAAGCCCCCACCTTTTTTCTCACTTTGAGAAAGGAAGACCTATTTTGCTCTGTGAAAAAAATGGCTTCAGTAGTAGCTTCAGCTGCTGGACCCCCACCACCACCACCACCACCTCCTCATAAGAAGAGTGGACCACCTCCACAGTTCCTTGGAAACCCAGAGGAGGAAGAGGATCCAGAAGAGGAAGAGGAAGAAGAGGCACCACGATTTTTGAAAGAGTTACCCCGGGTATCTCATTACAAAAATAGTTTTATCTGGCAGTTTTTTTCTATTCCAGCAGGAAAGAAAAAAGTTAATGCACGCTATGTTACGTGCCTTATATGCCAAGATGAATTATCCAGGGGCACTGAAAAAAAGTACAGTTATGGGAACCACACTATGCACCGTCATATGCAGAGGTGGCATCCACTAAATTATAGCCGGGCAGAGATGCGTGACCTGCAAGAGAACCCTCCAACTTCTGTGCCCAGGACATCAGCTGATATTTCTCTGACGGTTGCAGAGGCACAAGAAACAGTGCCAAATATCCCAAAAAAATTTGTTCATATGAAGTTAACTTGTTTATATTGTGGCACTTTAATTTCATGTGCTAATATGAGTGTTAAATTAATAAATTTAGCATTTGAAAAACACCAATGCTCTAAACGCCGCAAGCAATAATTTTTTTTTTGCTCCTGTTGAGCCCTTTTCAATGCCTGTTTTTTGTTCTTTCCCTTTCAAAAAAAACAAAAAAACATAAAATTGTTCAAAAAATACAAAAAAAACAAATAATGTTCAAAAAAGAAAAAAATATATAAAACTACAAAAACATTAAAAAAAAGTTCTTTTCAGAACTACCTCCCCTTTATACAAAAATTGATAAAAAGTGTAACACTCTGGCAAGCTGTTTTTTTTTAGTTCGCTTTCCGGTTCGCTCGCCGGTACGCGAACGGGGAGCTAACCCCAAATTAAAAAAAAAAAAAAAAAAGAAGTTAGTACAAGGGAAGTAAACAGAGAGTAATGTTAAAAGAAAGACAGCTATAGGGACTAAACCAGAGATGCTGTTTAATAGATTTATTTACCGAAGAAAAGATGGAAGAGGATGTAATTGTGGAAAACAAAATAGATAAGGAAGTGAAAGAATCAAGCATTGAAAATGCAATAGGTCTCACAATAGAAGAGTTTGTCCTTTTGGTTTTGCAAATGGATGAGTGGCGTTGCATGGATGAGTGGCGTTGCGTGGATGATTGGCGTTGTGTGGATGATTGGCGTTGCGTGGATGAGTGGCGTTGCGTGGATGAGTGGCGTTGCGTGGATGAATTGCGTGTGTGAGTGGCGTAGTGTGTGTGAGTGACGTTGTGTGTGTGAGTGGCGTTGTGTGTATGATTAGCATAGTGTGTGTGAGTGGCATTGCGTGTGTGAGTGGCGTTGCGTGTGTGAGTGGCGTTACTGTGGGGGAGGGGGGGGCGAGAAATTCACACGGCAGACAGGGGAGGGGACGGAGCGGGGACAGCAGAATGAGGGTGTAATGAAGCCGGGGCCTTTGAAGTGAAGCTAATCTTCACTTCAAAGGTGTGGGAGGAGTGCGCCTGAGGGAACAGACGGCGATTTAGTAATGTGCACACGCATTTTAGGTCAATGTACTTGCGCATTGAACTAAAAGCCACGGGCACAGCTCCAAATTTCCACATTTAGTTAAACTTTGTTTAAAGCGCTATAGTCTGAAGCCCTATAGTAGGTGAATGTGATAGAAATGTAACGAAAAGAGTAGAAAACATTTACCTTAAAATTCTTGATAACTTATTCAATTTTTTTTCATACTTTCAATCTGTGAAAGAGATAACAAACATTTGAAAAATATTAAAACATGTATTTAAAAATTAGAAAAGACAAGGGAAAAGGTTGAAGGACAAACAGTTTTTCAACAACTTTGACATTTACAGAAGCCTCTGCTTCTCTAGGCCCCCTACACAGTCCTAAAGATATATATTTTAAACTAACAGTATCTTGATGCTGATGAAGTGAGGCCTATTTTGGAACATGGTGCATCTTTTGCACTGCTGACGTCTCACAACAGTGATGCAATGGCAGCGCAAAAGAGATGTAAAGTCATCATAAAATTGTCCCTAACATTTTAAATGATTGTTTCAGGATGCAAATAAGATATGTCCTTTCCAGAGGTTTGTTTGAGGTGAGGCCTATTCAGGTTTCAAAATAAAACAGTACCCAGAAGTGCAGCACTGTATGCATTAACTTTGACACTTACAGAAGCCTCAGTTTCTCCATGTCTACCTCACATTTCTAAATGTATATCATAAGTACAAAAAGTAGAGAATTAATTATACATGTTAAATGGTTTATTTTTGCTGTTCTCAGAATGTATCAAATTTCACTAAAATCAGTGACTTGAAGGTATTCATCATGTAACAGCGGGGAAAAAAAAACACAATCAAAATGATTGTGTTTAAAAAACCCATACAACATAAGAAATCAGAATTCAAAACTCCTTAAAATTAACTTACTTTCCATGACGTCGAAGGATGTCCTATGAACAGCTTACACTCTGTTGTGCTATTAATATTTTCAGTCCGCCACTTTCTGAAAGAAAACCTCTATCGTTTCGAAAAATATGTTACATACGATAAAAGACTTCTCACATTCTACCACATGTTTCCACAAGGCCAAATCATGTTAGAGCGATTTACAACTCTTGGAATTCCTTCATTTTTTATTTTCGCAAGTTTCAGAAAGAAAACGTTTAAGATTACTTTCACAATCCTGGACTACTAGTATCTTACCCTTCTTGCTCACTCATGTTCTACTTTTCCTATGACACTGATACTGCTTACTATGAAGCAGACTTACTTGCATCAGGTTTATATAGTTGGATTTTTAAAATGACATTATAATCAAAAGTTTTGACAAATAATCTAGACAGCATTGCAGACGTACATTCCCTCTACTCCATGAACCTCTTGAAATTCCTCAGAGCACATCCCGAGATTCTTTCCCTACAATTTTGGTTTTAAAAACACCAGGTAAGAATTTTTAAGGTCATACGGCAATTTTTCTTTGAAAGTTATAACAGAATCGTTACAGAATGACCAGCCGTTTCTAGACTTTAAATAAGCTGTGTAATGTCCTGATGTTGTTGAAGGACCGTCATGATATATAATTGCTGCAGTTACAAAAGTCCTTCCTGATATTGACAACTGCGAAGCAACAACATTTTTTATTAAAGTTGTCAATTTTGTTCCATCAGGCCTACATCGTTGGAACATTAAAATTACATACTGGCCATATCTTCGTATAAATAATGTTGACATCATTTCAGATTTACATTGGCTACACTACATGTTGTGATCAGCTGCTTTTACTAGCTTATTAAAGGACACTGATTTACTGTCTGGCAAAGTTAAATATATAAATCTTTCTGAGTCTACACTAGTAGTACTTGATACCCTACAGTTCTCGCAGTCATGCTGCCAATGATAAGAAAGTCCAAACAGGTGATCTACATCTACACCCTCATCTTGCAATACATCAAGCATATACATTAAAAACTCCTGACAATCCTGCTGAATATTTTCAGAGAATTCTGTTTGACCTGAACATTTGTCTAACAGATAACGAACTTCAGACACACTTTCTACTTTTGTTCTATCAGTGCTACATTTCTCTAACACAGAATTCAACAAACAGCATAGACTTTGTTCCGAATTGATCACAATCTGTCCTTTTAAAGTCTCTAATGAAAAGACAACATTAACAACTACATTAGCATAGCAGTTGACACCAGAACTGTTTTCAAATTGAAAACCGACAACATCTTCAACAGAATCCATTTTCTTTCTGCTTACAATTTTCGGTTCATCGACTTTTGGGCTTTTTGCCACAACCTCTCTACTATTACTGATATTTCTTCGTTTCCGGCCTACCACACGTTTCTCAAACAAAGGATATTGAGGCAAATGTGGCGCATACTCTCTTCTTAACCTATTGTATTCCTTTACACAATCTAGATCCGCACAAATGTTTGTGACATCACAGTCAATCAGGTACAATCCCGATAAACTTCTAACTCGTGACAATGCCACATATGCCATACCCTCCTTGAACACAGAACTGCCAATATTCACTAAAGCACTGTCTACACTTAAACCTTGCGATTTATGGATTGTCACCGCATATGCCAAGCAAACAGGAAACTGCTTACGGCGAACACATAAGTCTTTAACAAGCAAAAACCTAGCAGAGCAACGACCAATTAGCTGTACTTCCTCAATGCCATCAAATTTAATTTTTAAAAATTCAATTCCATCTCTACTTCTGTATTTCTCAAAATCAACAACATTACCCATTGATCCATTTACCAGACCTCTTTCAACATGTAAATTCCTTCTCAAAAGGATTCGGCAATTTATGCACACATTCAAAGTCTTTTCAAAACCCGCAGTTTTAGATATAGTCTTCTCTAATGAATCCAATTTTGATTTCAAATTCTCAGACAAAACAATTGTTGATCCCATATGCTCTATTCTGTCAATAGCTTCCAGTTTCATAATCTCTTGCTTTTCTAAATGCAACATTTTGTTGTTGAAGATGGCACATTCTGCAAGAGTTGGCATCAAACATATTCCGGATTTCTTCTCAGTAATTTTCTGAAAAATATTCTCAGGCACAACGTCTTGTTCTGGATATAAATTTGACAGTAATCGTGCTTGTAAAGCTTCTTTCCCATGCTCGGTCACTTTTCCAATTCTAACATCTTGTAGAATATTCTTGTAATCTTCATCCTTCGCCTGACGCATATTTTCATGCAGTTCAGCATAATTGAAGTTTAACCATATATTGACGTTGCCAATGCTCCCTAGGCACTTCCTGGTATCTTCATGCGTGAGCATTTTGAACACAGGTTGTCCTTTCACTGGTGTCAGCTGCAGAAGATCTCCGAAAACAATGATGTGTTTGCCACCAAATAACACATCATACTCAGTTTTAAGAACTTCTTGCATTCTCAAATGCACAAAGGCAAGCATGATATTGGAAACTATGCTTACTTCGTCAATGATAAGAAGTTTCATTTTCCTCAAGACTCTTGAAACTTCACAACAAGCATCTCCAGATAACTTGTGGTATTGTAATTTGTGGTCGTGCTCCACTGGCAGCATCAGTAGACGATGCAAAGTAATACCTTTAATGTTATGTGCTGCCAGTCCAGTTGGAGCGGTGACAACACAAGACAGCGATGACTCAGTCCTTTCCTGCAAATAACAAGAAATTGCTTTAATGAGGAAACTTTTTCCAGTTCCCGCTTCTCCACTCACGTACAGTCGGACAGGCTTCAACGACGTACACGAGCACTCTTTCTTCTCATGACTTAATCCATGATCAATTTGCTTGGTAACTTCGTCATATATTTTCCTCTGCTCAACGTTGAGTTGTTTTTCCAAGTCTTCTAAGTTAACCGCATCCTCCTGAGCATGTGCCATGGCTCTTTCCACTTCATTCATAGCAGTGGCAGCTTCATTTTCGATAACAGATCCTCCTAGTGGATCCTGACTCAATGAAACAGAACTCTGACTGTCCTGAGAACTGTCTCTGGCAATCTCGGCTGCAATCGTTGCTTCCTGCTCAATTTCCAAAGTCAACATTTCTTGATATTTGGGAAAAGCAGGACATTCTATGGTCTCCTTGGCGGCAGTGAAAGAGTCTTCGTAACAGAGGAAATCTCCAAGCAGTTCCTCTTCTGCACGCCAAGGCTTGAAAAGTTGCAAAAGTGCTAAATAGAAAAACTCCTTTTTTTCTGGAGATTCGCCACTCAATTTTCGATGGTTTACCAAGTGGCATTTTCTTTGCTTGACCAGACATCCCTCACTTCCAATTACAGCATACACTCCTTTCTCAATATCTTCTTTGATGTTCCTCTTGAATATGTAATTTTGTAGAACCTCATACAAACAAACATTCTCAAGGTGACTACTTCAATTTGGATAATATGTATCCAACATGTTGGTCTTCAAAATGTCGGTACTGTTTGGCTCCTTTTCCGCCAAATACTCAATTTCCCGCACAGGTTTCAGAACTCGATTACGCGTTGCAGCAAGACCAAGACTCGCCCAAACAATACTCCTGGATTTCGCATAGAGACTTGCTGAAGACAACCGGTCAGAACATTCGTAAGCTCCGATTTCTCGATGCGACAACATCTTCAGACTGAAACTGTACAACTTCTTGCTGAGGCTCTTTTCATGGGAAATGTCCTCCCACATATCCTTCAATTCTGTCTTTTCTTTTTTGGTGATGTAAGATGTCACATACCGAGCCACAGCCATACAGTTGTCAGCCACAAACTGTATATCCATGTTAGCATTCCACATGGACAAAATCACTGGGTTGTAGTCGTTGATGTACTTGGACTCTTCGTTCCTTTTTAAATTTTATGTATTTTTGGGTGATTTCCTCATCACATTATGTCGCAGAGAAGACATCAAACTGTTTACTCTTCCTTTAGAAATCACCGGTCGTGGAAAGTTGAAACGACATTTGGTGTAGATCTTGTCCTTGTTTCTGAATTTACGACGACAGTACTTTCCACAACGATGGCTTTGGAAACGTAGAACTTGTTCTCTTAGGCTTTTCTTCTCCTTTGCGTTTGGAACAGCACACGTAGAATACTGTTCTATGAAACTCATCACTAAGTCATCCGGATCTGTTCCAAATTTAGGTGCATCCTTGATCCACAGCAGCTTATGTATATGAGGAGCACCTCTTGCTTGGTACTCCTTTCTCCAGAAGAAATCCAACACCTCTCCTAGAGGTGGATTCTTCTTATTCATGATGAAAGACATCATAGCTTCAAATCTATGATTGAAGTACCTGCATACATTGACTGGATCCAAAGAGCACAGTTCTCTGGGTGTCTTGAATTCGATGTTTTCAATGTTTCCATTTGCCTCTCGTAGAAATTCAAGTAAGTCTTTCCAGCCATACTCGGCACAGCTCAGAGTGAGGAACCATGTTGGAGTTCCTAAGTTCCTCAGCATACATTTTAAATCACCATGACGATGGTACCAGTACTCATTAGTACCACGCTGACACGCCATGAGATTAATTAGGTGAGAATCCAAAATACTGTCTTGGACATTGACTTTATCCATAAAGTCACTTGCCGAGATGTTTCGCATCTGTATACCACTTTTCAAGATGTGGTTCACTGCATATGACAGTCCAGACAGATCGCTTTCAAACAGGAGATGAAACAAATAGGGAATGCATTGTCGAAACCTAGCATCTTCTGCATACAATCGTAAAGTCCGGTATTCAGAAGCAGGAATTTGATGAGGTCGGTCATCATAACTTCCTCCTTGACCTGTTGGAAATAGCTGTGGGAAACACCGAGCTTCCAAACTTTCCTCCCAAACACTAATGGGACTCCCTTTGGCTTGTTTCATTTGAAACAACTCAATAGCATTCCCCATGACTTCCTTGGAATGCAAAGGATGAACACTATAATGTTCATATATTTCTTCACTTTTAGAGGCTTCTACTTTCTCAATTTGGCCAGCACACAAATCGCTATCCTCTTCATCACCTACTTCCTCTTCTGCAACATATACATTCTTATAGTACTTATTATTTTTTTCAAATACAATGTTGCCTTTTTGACTTTCCTAACATCCACTAAATCTTGCCATATTTTCTTATTCTTTGTCGGAACCCCATTAACTAAGATAACCAGAGGTTCCTCTTCCACTTTTTCTACTCCAATTGTGTTAATGTTTTTGTTCAAATCTAGAGGCAAATAAACAACTCTTCCCTTTAATCCTCTCTGTAAATCTGATGGAGGCAACTTCCCTGTCTTTGGCTCCATTCTTACAATAGCCTGAAAGGGATGGATACTTTGAATCAAAATAGATTCATAAGTATTTAAATCCTTCAATTCAGAAGGAATCTCAACCAATTCCAGATTATTATGAACCGCCCTAGCAGGCATCTGGATTTGGTTTAATTTGTTACAACAATAAGTACACACACGTTGATCCGATCCCAAATCAAAACAATTTTCTACCATCAAGTATGTTGCGAAATCCTTCCATTCACTATTATTTTCCCTTTCACTTTTTGCATATAAATCCACTAACTTAATCTGATTCTTATAATAAGTGCGTCGACAACACACACAAGTGAAATTAGGCCTCTCACTTGATTTCACCTGAAACGTAGCAATTTCCTTCTGAAAATTATCTGTACTAGAAACCTGTACATTATCTTCAACATTACCCTCTACTTCTGGGTCAGCTTGAACATTCTCATCTTTACTTCCAAAGTAACAAAACTCAATTTCTTCACAAATATTCTTCACATCTATTTCAGAACCATGGAAAAGAGCAGCGCATAATTGTTTAAGCATAATTGCTGGACTCTTAGCATAATACAACATTCTCACTAATTTCCTCACTTTATTATGATGCACTGCTAGCATCCTGAAATGATGAAAAACACTCTGGCATACTCTCCTGGAAAGACAAGCCAGTGAATGACCATGCAAACCTGTCACTTCTCTCACTCTGCAAGGATCTAATTCTTGCAACAACTTCATTTTCTGCTTCAAACTTTTCTTATTAAATGTCCGTACAAAATCACAAAGCAAATTGATGGAATCCTGTCGCACACTGCAAATACTACTACACTTCCAAATGTACACAGGACCCTTAGGACGTCTTCCTAAAACCTCATTACCTAACACCTCTTCTGTCTCTGTTGTCACAAGTTTTTCTTTTTCAACTGGACAACCATCTTTCACTTCATAAGCTCGAACACTGGTGTCAACTGCAAGCACCAAATCATTATCCTGGAAATAACTCTCCTCATTAAAAAATGCCTCACAACTTGAACTATGCATCCATTCTCCGGAAAAAACTTCACAAAAATTACTACGATTAACTACTCTCTTCCATCTACTATTTGATTTGAAATCAGAAATTACCTTGTTTAGTTTCCTAATTCTATTGATTACCAAAATAAATAACTTTCGCTTAATTTCGAAAGCCTGATCAATAATTTTCTCTACATTTTTCTTTTTCTTATAAAATGCCACTTTCTGTTGGCCTTTCTTAATATTTTTTAACAAATTGACTATTATCCTGTTGCGGATCATTCGTTTTCGAATGTCCCTAAACTGTTGTTTCCTTCTACTATCATGCACAGAGTTATCTCTTGCTCTAGCAGTAACATTTTTGATTGGTCTTTCCTTTCCGTTTAAATTGCTTCTCTTTTTCTGGACTGAAACATTTTCTGTAGAAATACTTTTTTTACTACAAATATTTCTTATGAATGATTTCGTGGTCTTACCCGGAGCTTTCTTGGTGACTTGACAAGTTTTTTTTGTAGAGGACTGCTGCAGTAATAGATGAACCTGCTGTCTTTGACGTTTTGTAGCCTTTCTAATTCGATTCTTAGTTGGCATTTTCAAATTTTGAAATGATCTGCAGTTGAATCTGTGGTAAAATATAATAAAAAATGTTATTAACCACTATTACCAAACAGTAAATCAATAACAGTCATCAAAAACTTAACACCCTACTTATTATTTTAACATAGAACAATTTTTACTGCATTGGCAAATTTAGCAAAGAAATTGAATGCTTCTACATTTTACCTGTGTTGTTTTATATGTGAATCAGAACTAATTTTATGAGCATATTTGATTATTTTAATAAAGACACTACACACAAACTATTTTTGAACTTTTGTTTAATTTTAAATGAAACGGTTTACTACATAGGCTCAAGCAGATCAGCTTCCCACCCTAAGTCAAACAATTCTGACAAATCGGCATTCTCATCATATTCTTCATCATCCTCAGGATTTAAATGATGTAAGGGATCTACTTCCACTGACGTTTCAATGACAAGTTCAACGATAAGATCGAGATCAACTGATTGCTCATTATCACTCATGCTTGATGTTGTCGTTATCTTTAAAAAAAGAGAACAACCGGGGGCGTGGCCAAGATGGACGCCTTTTCGTGCCGCTCCGGCGCTGATCCGACAAAGCTTCTAATAGCACGAATCTGAGGGAGCTCACCCACCTCAAAAGCGGTGGGGAAGTCCGTCTGACAGAGCGGTCGGCCCTGGTGTGGTCGCTGGAGCGGTGCAGCCCCGAGATTGCTCCTGAGATCGAGCGCACTCCGCGGCCTGCGAGACCCCGGGCTCTCCTGACATCGGCGCCCGGCGCGAGTAGTGGGCGGGGCCCTGAAGCTCGTCTGAAGAGGTTGGAGCTGGTGGAAGGTGGAGAGTCGCTGTGATCCGACGAACAGTAGAACTGGCGGCAGATATAGTATCGACTCCACTGGCCCCCGGGGTGTTGCCGAGACTCCTGCACTCCGAAGGTGTTGGCCTTGAGCGGCGGTGCTCTCCCTGCCCTGGCATGGAGTAGGGGAACGGTGTTGGCCCAACGGATCCCGGCGCAGCTTGCATCGCACGGAGGCCTGGAGGGTGCTTGGGGGCAGGCGTCAGCACCTGGACTTTGTCCTGCCTGAACCCCGGTGGGGCCCACGGATCGTACTGCTGTACGCGTGGGGCTGGGTGCAGCTGGAGACTACAGAGCGAGAACTGGTGTGCGTTTGACCTGAACGGCGCGGCCCGCCATTATACCTGGCCACGTGACGCTGGGCCGGAGCACTGTGAGCCGCCATGTCTGCTGTGGAGTAGGGGTGCAGAGCTAGCCAACGGATTCCGGCGCAGCTTGTATTGCACGGAGGCCTGGAGGGTGCTTGGGGGCGGACGTCTGCACCTGGACTTTGTCCTGCCTGAACACCGGTGGGGTCCACGGATCGTACTGCTGTGCGCGTGGGGCTGGGTGCAGCTGGAGACTACAGAGCGAGAACTGGTGTGCGTTTGACTGGAACGGCGCGGCCCGCCATTATACCTGGCCACGTGGCGCTGGGCCGGAGCACTGTGAGCCGCCATGTCTGCTGTGGAGTAGGGGTGCAGAGCTAGCCAACGGATTCCGGCGCAGCTTGTATCGCAAGGGAGGCCTGGAGGGTGCTTGGGGGCGGACGTCTGCACCTGGGCTTTGTCCTGCCTGAGCACCGGTGGGGCCCACGGATCGTACTACTGTTCACGTGGGGCTGGGCGCAGCTGGAAACTACGGAGCGTGAACTGGAGTGCGTTTGGACTGAACGACTCGACCCGCCATTATACTTGACCACGTGGCGCTGGGCCGGAGCGCGGTGAGCCGCCATGTCTACTGTGCAACGCAAACGGGGCCAGGGGAAGGATAATGCCCCGAAATCTTCCCAGCAGCCGGCTTCCCCTGGAGCCAGTGGGTCGGCGAAGCAGTCGGATGATGAGGCTCCGGCGACGAAAGCCTTCATGACCGAACTCTTTGCCTCCATTAAGGAGGACATCTCCGAACTTAGAGCGCAGCTGGCCTCCGACTTGCGGGAGGTGCGGAGAGACGTGGATGGCCTAGGCGAGAGGGTGGCAACCTTGGAAGATCGAGATCTGAGTGTGGCCACCGACGTCCACCTGCTACAGCAGGACATCATTCGCCTCACTGAGCAAAACCTAGATCTGCAGTTGCACACGGAGGACCTGGAAAACCGCTCCCGTAGAAACAACATCCGAATACGGGCGGTGCCATGGGACGGTGAGGCTGGGGACCTGCGGGGATATGTTCAGGACCTGTTCCTTCACATATTGGATGAAGAAGACACGAAGGAGATCCAGATGGACAGAGTGCACAGGGTTGGTCTGCCCCGGCGTGGGGGGGGCCCCCCCCCGACATCCTAGTGTGCGTCCATGATTTCCAGCTTAAGGAACGGATCCTACGCAAGGCCAGAACTCTCACAGCGCTGCAGTTCCGGGATCATCGACCTCAGCTATACCAGGACTTGGCGGCCTCTACTTTGCAAAAGCGGCGGGAGTTTCGCCCGGTGACTGCATTCCTGAGGGAGAGAGGCATCGCCTACTCTTGGGGGCACCCTTTTAGGATCATTTTCAGGTGGCAGAATCGACTTGCTCAAATCCGCACGCTTCAAGCCGCGAAAGAGCTTCTAGGCCTGGAGGATGTGCCGCCTTCGCAGGCCGCGACTGCTTCTCCGTCCTGGAGACACCGCCGTTCATCTTCCTGGCAAAGAGTTGGCGATTCGCCTACCCGACAGCGGCCGGATCTCTCTGCCAGCCTGCAGGAACGGGGTGAAGCAGTTGCATCAGTGGCGTCGGTCACGTTGGCCGACACGCAGCACAGCTCTGGAGCGGCGTGACCTCATGGAGTTGGTGGATCGGCGCCGGAGGGGCCCGGGCCTTCTGGTTGGGGGGTATGAAAGTACTCTTGGAGGAGACACCCTCGACTATGGCCTTGGTGGATAGTGTGTTAGTCCCCCCGGCCTGCTTCTTGTACGGGAGGCTTCCTACGGACTTCGGCCTTCTAGACATGATGAGTATTGTTTCTGCACTTTTGTTCTTGTTTTTGCCCCGTTTTTTGATTGCATATCATTTGGGGCGGGGTTGGGAGTTGTGGTGTTCGGGATGTTGGGGGGGGACCCGTGACGGTGGGCCAAAGGGGATGTTTGTTGTGTGTCTGCTGCTGAGTGTGTCCTTCACTGTTGGAGATGTCATGCTGCGGCCATTCTGGAGGCTATTGGTCATCTGTTGCTTGTGGGCTGGGCTGGATGCGGGGTTGGGGGCGCTTGGCATGCTGAGAGCAGTTTCTGGGATTTATATTCGCTATGCCGCTTAGCATAGGAACGTGGAATGTTAAGGGCATGAATTCGCCACAGAAGCGGCAGAGGGTACTGAAGTATGTAACGGACCACCACCTTGATGTAGTTGGATTACAAGAAACACACTTGGCACGGAAGGATGAGTTGAGGCTCCGCCATAGGGCGTACCCCATTATTTACAGGTCCTCTGCTGTCACGAAACACAGGGGGGTGGCACTCCTCTTCAGGGCGGCGTTGCACTTTCAACCAGTGGAGGTTCGCCACGACAGGGAAGGCCGTTGGCTGATGGTTAAAGGGCACATACAGGGTCGATTGTGCACGTTTGTAGTGGTGTATTTGCCCAATGCGGGCCAGAACAAATATCTGCAGGACCTGTTGGTAAAGGTGGGGGACTTTGCGGAGGGGCTCTTGTTCCTGCTGGGGGATTTCAATTTGGTGTGGGACAGGGATTTGGACAGCTCGGGGGGCGCAGAGCGGATACAGGGGTCTTTTCTGATTCCACACAGCAAGGGGTGGGGGAGTTGGGTCTAGTAGATGGATGGCGATTTCTTCACCCTACCACGAAAGACTACACATTCTTTTCACACGTGCATCACTCCTATTCTCGCTTGGATCACATCTTCCTTAGTCAGTCCCTCAGGGGGAACATTCTGGATGCCGCCATTCTTCCGATCTCGGTGTCGGACCACAGTCTCTTGGTGCTTACTCTTCGCTGGTCGCCGCCTGACACCGCGAATCGAAAATGGTACTTTCCGGCGTCGGTGGTTAGGGACGAGGTGTCCAACCAAGCCTTGCGTCTGGCCATCCGTGAATTTTTCGATCTCAACCCCCGTCGGATACTTCCTTGACGAATACGTGGGATGCCTTTAAGGCGACGATAAGAGGGACGTGCCTGGGCCTCAATTCGCAGCTAAACACCCTGCGTAGGAAGGAACGTGAAGCACTGGAAGCTGAGGTGCTCGAGCTCGAGAGGGCTCACAAACTTAACCCCTCGAGAGTGACCCTCCGCCCGTTGACGGCGGTTAGGGGTAAGCTGAAGGCACACTATGCTAACAGAGCCGAGCTTACTCTTCTTCGACTAGGGCGGCACTCATACTCTAGTGGCAATAAGATTGGCAGACACTTAGCCCGGCAGTTACGGGACAAAAGAGAACGAGAATACATAGGGGGGGATCAGGGATTCCGCGGGAGTGCTCCACCATCGCGATGGGGCGAAGGCGGACATCTTTGGCCGCTTCTACGCCGATTTGTACACGGGCGACGCGCTGGATGCTGCGTCACAGCGGGCGTTCCTGCAGCGCTTGCCGCTCCCGCAGGTCTCTAGTGCGTGGAACGACCTGTTGGAAGCGCCGATCTCAAGAGAGGAAGTTCTCTCCGCCATCAAAAATCTAAAATTACATACAGCCCCCGGCCCAGACGGGTACACTGCGGTCTTTTACAAGACCTATGCGACTGAGGTGTGCAACTTTTTGGTTGCCCTCTTTAATGACATGGCTACATCCGGTGCGAACGCGGGGACCCTGGCGGAGGCAGTGATTACGGTCCTGCCGAAACCGGGGAAGGACCCGGAGCAATGTGCTTCGTTCCGTCCCATAGCCTTACTTAATATTGATGCAAAGCTGTATTCGGCGATTCTGGCAAGCCGTCTCCAGGACCTGCTCCCGGCGATTGTACACCCGGACCAGTCCGGTTTTATCAAAGGCCGCCAGACGCACGACAATACCCGTAGGGTGGTTCACCTTATTGAGAAGGCAGACAGGTTCCGCATTCCAGCTGTGCTGGTGGGCCTAGATGCGGAGAAGGCCTTCGACCGTGTGGACTGGGGCTTTCTATTCCACACATTGCAAGCATTTGGGTTCTCCGATAGGTTCATCACCATGGTGAAGGCGAACTTCTGTAGCCCGCGTTCGAGAGTGGCGGTGAACGGCCACCTGTCGGCCTTTTTTCAACACTCGCGAGGCACCAGACAAGGGTGCCCCCTCTCCCCCTTGCTATTCGCGCTCAGCATTGAGCCCTTGGCAATGGCAGTGAGGGGACATGAAGGGGTGAAGGGTATACCGTTCACAGGGGAGCAACACAAAATCTCTCTCTTTGCGGACGACGTCCTGCTTTCGGTGGCTGATCCCGCTAGCTCTCTTCCCTGCGTTCGGGATATTCTGCTAGACTTTGAAAGGGTGGCTGGCTTCAAGGTTAATTATGGCAAGTCTTATGTTCTGAACTTAACCTTATCACAGGCTGAAGTCGCTCAGGCGAGGGCATCAACACCACTAGCTTGGGCTTTGGGCTCGATTCTTTTGACCCCCACGGTGGGTGGGTTGTTCGCGGCCAACTTTCCACCCCTGCTGGCTAAGACGCGGGCCGAGTTGGAGAAGTGGAAGCCCAAATTCCTGTCCTGGCTCGGTAGGGTGCATGCCATTAAGATGGTCCTTCTCCCCAAATACTTGTATCTATTTCAGGCCCTACCGATTCCACTGGGCACTTCCTTCTTTGGCCAGCTCAAAACGTTGATTCTGAACTTTGTCTGGCAGGGTGGTCGGGCACGTCTCTCGTTTGCACTCCTACGACGGCTACGGTCTGATGGGGGGGTCGGCCTCCCGGATCTACACCTCTATTATAAGGCTGCCCAACTCAGAGTCATGGTGGAATGGTCGCAACAACTCTCCAAGAAACACTGGCTACATATGGACCGAAGCGTGGCTGGTCGGTCCATTTGGGATCTGGCCTGGAAGCCGAAGCGAGATCGCCCGGTGAATGCGTACATCAGTACGCCCACGGGGACTACACTGAAAGTGTGGGACACTTTGGTAGGTGGTGAGCGGTGGACGACCTTTCCATCTCCATTCACCCCATTGCATTTCAATCCGGCGTTCCCGCCGGCTCTCACCGAGGGCCCCTTTGATGCTTGGAGTGAGGGAGGATGCCGTGCGCTGCTCCATCTGTTTCACGGCTCTGACCCCTTGACCTTCGAGAACTGCATGCGGGACTATCAGGTGCCGCAAACTGATAAATACAGGCATTTACAACTGCTTCATTGGGCCACGTCGCCGGGAGTGCGGGAGGCAGCCACAAGGCCTCCCTCCAAATTTGAGGCCTTCCTGCTGAAAACATCCACTATGAAGGGAGCCATCTCCTTCCTATACCAACTGCTGCTTCAATCCGCCCTTTCTCCTAGACCGCGTTACATGGAGCAATGGGAGGAGATGGTGGGGAGGGACATCACCGATGGTGAATGGTCGGCACTATGGAGGGACCTAACTCAATTTAATCATTCGATCCTCCTGAGGGAGGCGCACTTAAAAACTCTCACACAGTGGTATATGGTCCCGGCCCGGCTTCATCGTATCTACCCGGCTGTCTCGGATAAGTGTTGGAGGGGCTGTGGCCTTCTGGGGGATTTCCGCCACATTTGGTGGGACTGCCCAATCATCAAACCCTTCTGGGATGAGATTCTCTCACATATTAAAGATATTTTGCGGTATCCTATTGACAACTCTTTGGCGTTCATACTCCTGGGCCTGAGGGACCCCGGCCTTGAGCACCAGACACGCGCGGACAAGAAGATTCTATGGCTTTGTTTAGGCGCTGCCATGCTCACGCTGGCTGCAGCTTGGAAGCGGAAGGAGGCACCGGCGATTTCACTCTGGTACGCGAGACTGTGGAGGCTCCTGAGTCTTGAGAGAATGGCGGACATCTTCCTCGGCAATTACAAAAACTTTAAACACATATGGGGTCCCTTGGTGTCCTTTCTTTCTACTGGTTTACCCTCGGCAGTATGCCCAGCATCATTGAGGACCTTACACCTCTTTCAGCTTTAAGTATGCATGACGGATGAATGAGGAATGAGTGTGGCACCGTCACGGGGGGGAGAGGGTGGGACGGGGGAAGTTATGTTTGTGTTCCCTTTGGTCTGCAGTCGGGGCGCCTATGCTTCATGGACGAGGCCCTTTCTTGTGACTCTTGGCCTATTCCCAGCTTGATTAACAGAGACTTCCAGCTATGGAGCTACGTATAAGACTGCCTCTACCCGGCGAATGTTTGAGCCTAGAGCTTGCTTCTTTTTCTAGCACTATATTACTGCCTAGTCCTGATCTACTGTTTTTCCCACTGTGTGGGACCATCTATGCGCCCGCTGTGGTATATTATGTTTACTGTTCCTTTGTACTGTGCAAAATAAAAATTTTACAAAAAAAAGAGAACAACAATGAGATGTTGCAGACTAAGACACAAATCTCAGAGACTATAATAGTAAAATTGTTGAATGCCCACCCTGCAACAAAACACCTATATGAAACCTGACGCAGGTTTCATGTGGCACAGGACTTTACAGCATGACACATCTGCCTAGATGCATCAAGTTGTAAATATGTCGCCACATAGCAAATCTTTTGCACCACCACTGCGTCACAAAAGTGACGCACAGTGGTACAAAACAGGCATACACCTATCATAAATCTGTCCCTAACATTTTAAAAGATTGATTCAGGATGACGATAAGGTGTGGCCTATCCAGAGGTTTGTTTGAGGTGAGGCCTACTCGCGGTTGCAGATGAGATTTACGCTTGTTGAAGAATACAGAGGAGATAATACATGTGAAGGCCTACCAATGAAGTAAGTCATGTCCACTTCACTCTTGAACAAAGGCCAGACCTCTTTTGTGTCCGTGGACAGACCTAAACTACATCTGCACAATGTCATTCGTAAACTTAGGAAACACTAGTGATGTAATTGAAAAATGTAGAGTTTCTTTTCCTCATTTCACAATCACATCACCTGTGTTTCCTCAGTGACTTAAAATGCCCTAAGACACATGAAAGTTTTTGATTGCCCTTGCACCATTTTTGGGTCACTTTTAACATGTCTATGTAACTCCAAAAATCAAAATCTAAATTTGCCAAGCACAGGTGGGAGCATATTTACAAGGAACTTGCCCCACGGAGAAAGCTCTTCAATTTAAATGGGAAAAATAACATCATAGACACTCAAATGCCTTATAAATATGCCCCAAACAACCTATGAAGCTCTAGCAGTACATATCCAGAAATGTAATTGATTTCAAAAAACGTTTTTAAACACAACATATAAATCAATTGTATACCTACATTCAAGAGGAAATGACTTAAAATGTCCTTAAAATACATGAAAGCGTTTTTTGATTGCCCTTGCACCATTTTTGGGTCATTTTTAACATGGCATTGTAACTCCAAGAATCAAAATCTAAATTTTCCAAGCACAGGTGGGAGCATATTTACAAGGAACTTGCCCCACGGAGAAAGCTCTTCAATTTAAATGGGAAAAATAACATCATAGACACTCAAATGCCTTATAAATATGCCCCAAACAACCTATGAAGCTCTAGCAGTACATATCCAGAAATGTAATTGATTTCAAAAAACGTTTTTAAACACAACATATAAATCAATTGTATACCTACATTCAAAAGGAAATGACTTAAAATGTCCTTAAGACACATGAAAGCGTTTTTTGATTGCCCTTGCACCATTTTTGGGTCATTTTTAACATGGCTATGTAACTCCAAGAATCAAAATCTAAATTTTCCAAGCACAGGTGGGAGCATATTTACAAGAAACTTGCCCCACGGAGAAAGCTCTTCAATTAAAATGGGAAAAATAACATCAGAGACACTCAAATGCCTTATAAAGAAGCAGACACCATTATTTCCTTGTGAAAAATTTTAAAAGAATTCCTTTTCCTCAAAAACGATTTTCAAGTCATAATTTGAAAACACTGCACAGCTCCTATGTACAAAAACACCCTGTCAGTACTAATACTTCACATTATCTCCAATGACAATTTCTCAAAGAAACAAAATCTATTTGTAAAACACTTGAGACAAAGCAACATTATAAAAACACAACTTTCTCCATAATCTTTTCCTTAAATCATACTATTCTGTATCTAAATTAAATAAATCTTTTCTCACCTTAACAAATACTTTATGAGTTTCAAAACAGTCTCAGAAATACACCAAATTGTCTTCAGCAGAACAAAGAGTATGCACTCCAGAGGCTGCAGCTACAGAAAGCACAGAAATGCTGATATTCATCACACATATCTCTCATATCAGCCAATCAAAACTCTTCCCTCATTTTTTTCAAATCAAAACCCTTCCCCCCTCTGCCCTCTCTGCCTTTTTTGCATAGCAACCACCTCCTGATAGACCTCTGATGTTTGCAAGTTCACACATCAATGTTTCAATTGAACTCTGAACTCTCAGTGCACCTGCGTATCCAGTGCAATCTTTCATTAAATGATTTTTTCTTGAGGATTCAAATTACATCTTTCAAAGAACACATCCATGCACCCTAACTTTCTGTTTTCAGAAATGGAAATCCACCAATCACTGCTAATGAATCATTAGCACTGAAACTCCACAGTTTTTTTTCTTTACAAACTCCTACTGTTTCAACTGCCCTTTCATTACCACACTTCATCTGACTGCAGCACAACCTTCTCTCACCATGTTTTATGTCTGGATTGTTGGACATAGTTACATCTACTGGGCTCAAAGGTATGCTGAGAACAGAAATTTACTTAACCTCAATTTACAAGATGTGGAAATTAAGTGGTTGGGCCACAGAGGATTAAAATGTCACCAATTGATACCATTGGTGAAAACCTTTATGCATTTGCCAAAACCTGACCTGTTAATTGTGCACTGTGGAGGTAATGATTTGGGCACTTTGACTGGGGTAGGTCTGGAAATGCTTTTAAAGGACACCTTTGAGCAATTAATGGCACTTTTTCCTCAAACTGCCTTGGTATATTTGAATATATGCCAAAGACAGAAATGGAGGAGGTCGAACCAATTTTGTCCACAAATTGAGAAGTCGAGGAAGCATGTAAACAAATCTGTTTCAGCTTACATGAGAGACCATGGAATGGGCTCCATGTACAACAATAACTTGCGTTACTGCATGCAAGATATCTACAGAGGAGATGGAGTTCACTTCTCAGATGAGGGCAACAGAATTTTCATTTTGAATTTAAGACTGTGCATTGGTACCTACTTATAAGTACCTAAATGTACCATAAACCCAAAAGCTATTCTCAGAGCTACCCTACATCTGATCACTCACAATTATTATTTTACTCTAACTTTTTTCTCTAATTTTCAACAAACTACGCTCCCCGGAGCGCTACCCGGTATGCGAACCGGAAGCTAACCGCGCGAAATTTCTAAAAAAAATGTTTTTTTCCCGCACATATGGGCCTCCTCAGCCACCCTCAGAAAACCTAGGGGGTCAAGATAAGTCTACCGTGCCCCCTTCTACCCATTCTGAACATTATTTGCCCTCCATCTTGTATCTTAATTCGTCTGAAACACAAAATGGTGGACTCCCGTAACGCTGCTGGTTCGCGTACCGGGGAGCTCCCCGGGAAGCGGTCCATCAAAAAAGGTGGGAAAGTAATTTACAGAAAAACGACTGGAAACACTTTCACCAAATATAGATTAGCTCATACTACATACCATTCCCTGCCATTTTCATAAATTTGTTTGGAATTCCATTTAGCCATTTAGCCTGTAGACCTATCTAAATACCCTGAGGTAAATTACTTCACAAAACACATCTGAAGTGTTGGAATTGACAACCAATGAAAATGTTACTTTCATTTTCAATTTTTTTTTCCTGACATTTGATTGGTTATGTACCTGAATATATATAAAAGAAGAGAAGGAAACACAGCCATTTTCACTACTACTTCCTGAACTACATTTCAAGAGCCTTTTCACCTCCCTGTAAAGTAAATTGATAATTTGTAAGTGGCACTTTAAATTAATTTGTAAAAACGTTTTTTGATAATTATTTACTGTCCCCCTGCTATAGTTATAGATACAGATAGGCTCCTCTGTTATATTTATTGATTGACTTACACTTCTCTGCTATAATTATGAATTTACTTACTTTAACTTCACTGTTAAAAAAACAGAACTACCTGTCTGAACTTAAACCCAACAGTGCCCTAACTCCTCTAATATAATTATTTTTTTATGCAATTTACAGCAAAAAAATGGAAGGGGAGCACGAAAAAATCAATGTTTCCTTCGACATTACAACAGAAGAGATTTTAAATGAAGAATTTTTGGATGAAGATTTTATGGATGAGTCTTTTGATGAACAATTTATTGAATGCTTACAAGACATAGAAACATGCATGTTTGAGGAGATTCCAGATGATGTAATGCTGGAAGTTTTATTGAACTATGAAAATTCTGACCAATAAATTTTTATTTAATCAAAATAAATAAATAAATTTAAAAAAAAACGAACAATCAATTAACATACAATATTTGAAAAGTCTATAATTCTTTTTTCCTCATAGTACACTCCCCGGGCCGCTTACCGGTTCGCGAACTGGGAGCTTCCCACGCAAAAAAATAAAAAAATTAAAAAAAAAATGTTTGCCCGCGAGCCCTTTTAAAACCTCCTCATCAAACCTAGGGGGTCAGGGAGGATCTACTATGCCCCCTTATGGTCATTTCCCCCTTTGTTTTGGCCTCCTCTTGTCTCTCGATCCTACCAAGAGACAAGATGGCGGCCGCTACGGACTGTTTAGAATGTTTACAGACACCGGAGAGCCAATCAGCTTCGCTTCGCAAAGCTCCGTAACGCGAAAAGCACGCGAACCGGAGCTCTGCCCGGAGCGCTGTCACAGATATATATCTTTTTTTGAACGTTAATTTCTCAAAATCCACTGGAGCACATATATTGAGACCTAGCAAAGGCACATCGGGCTAACAGTCCCTACAATTTTGCCAAGTTTCGTGCAAATCCATTCAGCCATTCGAGCTAAAAGTGAGGCCAACCGCCCTATGGCAATTAACATGGGAAAAACGCGTTTTGGGACCCCCCTTTTATCTCAGCCCCCCCTTGACAAACACCCCCCAAACTTTCAGGGGCTGCTCAGAAACAAAATGTGCCATTTTCCTGAAAATTTCAGCCAATTCCGTCCACAAACGCCAAAGTTATTAGACATAGAATTTTCAAAAGTCCCATAGGGAAAAAATCCTAACTATATATACCTACTGGCGACCGGCAGTAGGTTATATATATTTATATATATATATTAGAATTAAAGTATGAGTATTTATTATAAAATATTTTAAATAATTTAATTTGTG
>NW_028255492.1:0-51409 GCF_964263255.1 Lissotriton vulgaris | reverse complement strand
AAAAATGGAAAAAATAGATTGTGAAACCATATGTAATACACGAGAACAGATAATAATATGATTTAAAATAGTCCAAGGGAGTGGTATGAAGACATCTAAAATCATCACCTCATGAGAGAAAAAAACAAAAACATAAAAGCTGAGAAATCACATGTGCTGACCATAGAGCTAACATGGTCCAACACAGATAAGGCAGAGTCAAACTAGTTGCACCCGGGATTGGCTCTGGGAACTGTGTGGCAGACCAGAACGGAGGAACTTCAGAAAGGAGAGAGTCTTGCATGGAAGAGCATCTCTGTCTCTTTGCGGTTCAGCTTTAAGTGATGATCATGCATACATTCTTCAACATGACACAGGCATCATTGGAGATTTATATCACGATCTGAGTGTTGTCTGCATACACATAAGCCCAACCCAAGTGACAGAATCATGTACATGTTGAATAGCAAAGGGGACAATATTGATCCCTGAGGTGTCCTACAGAATAGCAAACCTAGACCAAACATTTAAGGACTGAAGTCCTACTTTCAAGTATGGCAACATGGATTTTTGGGGGGTGAATCCCAGACTATAACAAACTTAGCCCATAGGAGAGCTTTCAACAAATCTATGGGACACCCCTGAATCCTAATCCACAATGTTAGAAAGTACCCTTACCGAAGTCGAATACTACATTTAGTGGTTAACCTGTCTTTTTATAGCATTCGAAGACTATTTTATGCCATTTTTAGTATTCAATAGTGTTCTTTTGGGGAAGGCTAGTGCATGAAGACTACTGATATGTGCGTGGTACTTCTTGAATACTAACAGAATACTAAGCACATACTTATTTGTAATCGCATAGTCTTCATTTACAATGCAGAACATTTAGTGAATACAAACTATTTGAATACTACTGGACTTTACCCAGACTACTATTAACATTCTATTCAAGCTGCAGGCTGAATGGTAGATCTGTGCCTTATTTATTGTACAATTGTTATGCCTTATTTATTATACTATTGCGGTGTTAGTGTAGGGTAGTATTTTAGGGTTTAGGGTAGTTCTGGTGGATTGTGCAGGGTAGTGATTGATTGTAGGGACCGGACTGGGGGTTGGGGGAGGGTTGTGCTGGGGGTAGCGTTTTAGGGTTTAGTGTTGTGGTGTTTATAGTGTAAGGTAGTGTTTTAGGTTTTATGGTAGTGCTGGGGGGTCGTGCAGGGTAGTGTTTAAGTGTGGGGACCGAACTGGGGTTTGGGGGTCGTGCTGGGGGTAGTGTTTTAATGTTTAGGGTAGTGTTGTGGTGTTTGTGTATTGTAGGATAGTGTTTTAGGGTAGTGCTGGAGGGGTGTCCAGAGTAGCGTTTGAGTGTGGGGACCGGACTGGGGGTCGGGGGAGGGTCGTGCTTGGGGTAGTGTTTTAGGGTTTAGGGTAGTGTTGTGGTGTTTGTGTAGTGTAGCGTAGTGTTTTAGGGTTTTGGGTAGTGCTGGGGGGTCATGCAGGGTAGTGTTTGAGTGTAGGGACCGGACTGGAGGTCGGGGGGGGATCATGCTGGGGGTAGTGTTTTAGGGTTTAGAGTAGTGTTGTGGTGTTTGTATAGTGTAGGGTAGTGTTTTAGGTTGTAGGGTAGTGCTCGGGGGTCCAGGGTAGTGTTTGAGTGTGGGGACCGGACTGGAGGTCTGGGGATGGTCATGCTAGGGATAGTGTTTTAGGGTTTAGGGCAGTGCTGGGAGGGTCATGCATGGTAGTGTTTGAGTGTGGGGACCAGACCGGGGATCAGGGGATCGTGCTGGGGATAGTGTTTTAGAGTTTAGGGTAGTGTTGTTGGGTGTGTGTAAGGTAGTGTTTTAGGGTTTAGGGTAGTGCTGGGGTGTCATGCAGGGTAGTGTTTAAGTGTGGGGACTGGACTGGGGGTAGGGGGAGGTTTGTGCTAGGGGTAGTGTTTTAGGGTTTAGGGTAGTGTTGTGGTGTTTGTGTAGTGTAGGGTAGTGTTTAGGGCTTAGGGTAGTGCTGGGGGGTCGTGCAGGGTAGTGTTTGAGTGTAGGGACCGGACTGGGGTCGGGGGAGAGTCGTGCTGGGGGTAGTGTTTTAGGGTTTAGGGTAGTGTTGTGGTGTTTGTGTAGTGTGGTAAATTTTAATTACCTATGCTTAATTTATGCGGTAAAGTTCAACAAGAATAACTCAGAAAAAATAAGAGGCAGAATCCGTGATATTTGAGGTTTTAAAAGGGGTTTTATTCCTTAAAAAGGAATTGGTTCGAACCAGGCAGATCACAATTCCGTCACCATGAAGGTTCGGGAAGGGACAGACAATACTTTATTGACAGTTTATCATATATATAGTCAATGCATTATAGTAAAGGCAGATGCAGAAGGCATAACAGCTGAGAGGAGAGATAAGAATACACATACGTAATGAAAAAGGCGTTACAATAGGCGTGCATAAGGGCGTGTACTAGAAACGTCATTATGAGGATGTCACAAGTGGGTGGATCCATAAGAGAATCCTGCAGTGTCAGCAGAAATATATGGCAGAGATGCGCGCGCAGGTAGCATGACGTGTGATTGACGTGTAACTGGAGGGTGAAGGGGACTTGACATTTAGCCCTACATGAGGAGACAGAAGTCTGGGATGTCAGAACAACCTAATCCCAAATCGTATCTAATATCTTGTGTTTAAGGAACTGCATTATCTGGAAGGAAAGGTCTCTCGGGCAGAGGCTATTCTATACTGACTGTTAGTGCGTGTATAAGCGTCTACGTGTCTGCATGAGATGCGAGGGGGCATGGGCCTACCATGGTAACAGGAGCTATGAATTACTTGCACGGAGACAGTGAAGCCGGGCCCGTTGCTCTGCAGCTGGAAGGATGTTTACCTAAACTACTAGACAGGAATGTATTTTTCGAGGAGCGGAGCAGATAACTTGAAGGCTGAATACAGTCTTGGCAGGCAACAGGCCGAGCCAGGCACCGTTAGCCGCACAGGGAGTAAGACAAAGGTCATGGATACAGATGCAGGTCCAGGCTGGAGCATTCAGAGGCAGAAGGCAGGAAAAGGCTCGATGGCAGAATTCAGGGCCTAACTCGCCAGAGCTGAAAAACGTGTAAAGTAAACCATATAAAGACGTTGGCAAGGCATACTTAGGAACGGAATATTCGACCCATTCATGATGGATCTGAAAGAGGACATGTTAACGTTGGACGCAAATGTATTTGCGTCTTCATAGCTGGAAGTGGAGGGAACATACATGTACTTGTAGCACGTACATGGAGCCGTTGGGGTCTAAAATAGGGGACACAATTGATCATAAAAATTCATATTTCCTCATTGCCTCCTTGTCCCCTACGGACCCTTCATGATATATCGATCCTCATGAATCTATCAATCTGTTCACGTAACATCATTTGCTCTTCTTCCTTCTTACGGGACTTTGAATGAGAACTTGAGTGTGGAATACATGATGTGGCACACAGGCCGCAAATCGCTGGCCCACATTGTAGACATAGGCAGCAACTGAATACTATGAGAAGGGCAATGCCTAGGAAGGATAGGACCTTCCATCCCCAGGCTGACAACACGCTCCAGAACCAACCGGACCAAGTCCAGGTGCCTGGATTCTGGTGTATCTGACTTGCAATCTTATGAAGACGAGTTATGGCTTTATATACTGATGGCGCGTTTTCTGGAATGAAAACACAGCAGCTCGATCCGATGACTCTACAGGCTCCGCCCCTATCGGCCAGGATGACGTCAAGGACAAGACGATTTTGGAGAACAACAATCCGCATCGCAGACTGCTCCTCCGTTAAGTTGCCTAGGGCAGAAGTAGTTTCATTCACTACTGCTTCGAGGGTTCTGGTTAATTTGCGTATCAGTTTACTATTAAAGACAGCACCTATGAAGGGAAAGAAACCTTTATTGAAGTCAGTGTATTGCTCCCATGCCGTTTCAGTGTAGTCGACAATCGGGAGATCTCTCCGAAGTCTATTGTTTACTAGATGGGTATTTCTATGATAATCAGGAGGGGCTAGGAAAACAGGTGGCAGAAGGAATGCAATGTAACAGGTACCATCCCAATCTAGAGGTAAACGCATATATGCGGTATGACCACAAATGAAGTAGGAATGACGGGTAGCTCTAAATGTAGACTTGCCTTGATCACTGAATTCGATCACAGTAGTACATTTACTATGACCCAGGTGTACTGAACCATTCTTTCTAACACATAATTCACCTTTGACTGGTAATACTGACATAGCAGGCAAGACTGGTGCAGCTTCGGATTCAACATTCAGTATCATGAGGTTAAGTGTAAAGTTACCTAATCCATATACTTCATTTTCTAGATCAGTTCCTGTCCTTGTGGGAAGTCCCTCCTTGTTAGGGTAGCAGGCTTTAAGCAAGACTAAGTTCAGGTTTCCCCAAACCCAGTTGCCCTGGTAAACTACGGTATCTGAATCTAAAGAATTAATCAAACTAAACCATGCGCCACATGAACCATTGTGTGTGAACGGGTACGGAAAGAGGGGCAGAACTCCCTTGTATTTCTGGTAGGGAGGGAGTCGGCCACATATCCAACAATTTGTAGCGTTGTTGGTCTGATGAGAGTGATGTAACATACTAATGAATGTGTTGTTGCGCAGCGCAAGTCTGTAGGACAACTCATGCGGAGGTAATTCACTAAAAGAGTGTTCGGCAGTAACGTTGAAAGCAGAATGTGCACGTTTGAAAATAGGGTAGTAGATGTGCAATAGTATACTTGCAGCAATAATCAGAAGACTTAGAAAAAACATAATCAATAATGTCACTATACAGTGACTACGAAGTGATTTACAATATGCACGTTTCTTGAGCTGTTTCTCTCTATCTCTCTCTCTATTTCGGTCTAGGGGATACATGTCAGAAACTAATTTAACCGATTCACCTAGGGGAGGACTTAAACAATTAAACTGTCTGACTTGCTAGACCTTAGTTTCAGTTTGTATTCTTGGGAAGCGGTTTTCTCAACCAGGGGGAGTTTTGAGTCAGTCTGTGGAGGAGGGCAGGGCTGAGAGTTCAAATCAGAAGGCAGTCCATGAAATTTTTTAATGTGGCTCGAGTGCAGCCACCCCTTCCGGCCCTCAATCTTCACGGCTGTCCTCGTCGTCAGAAGCACTAATTTCGGTGTTTGCCAGCGGGGCTCCAGCGGGCTTTTCCTGTCGAAATTTCTCACAAACACATAATCCCCGGGGACCACTTCATGGGGCTTCACCTCGGTGTTGTCAGGGAAGGCTGCAGCTACCTGTGAACGACAAGATTGTAGTGCAGACATCAAGGAGGCACGGTAGTCTGTCAGCATAATACAGCCAACATCAGTGATTTTACGAGGTATAGGCGTCCCCCACATATTTGGTGGCCTACCGAAGACCACCTCATACGGGGATAGCCCTGTTCGAGAATGCGCTATCATTCTCATGTAGAAGAGCGCAACTGGCAAAGCTACTATCCAGTCAACGCCTTTCTCTCTGCAGATTTTAGAAAGTTGAATTTTCAGAGTCTGATTATGGCGCTCCACGAGACCTGCTGCCTCGGGATGCCGGACACAGTGGAATTTCCACTGATAGCCTAACAGGAGGGTGATGTGTTTCACAAGCTTGGATGAGAACGGTTGACCGTTATCTGAGTACACGATACGGGGCAAACCATACCGTGGGAAGAATTCGCGAACCAGCTGCTTGGCAGTGGTCGGAGCAGTATAATCTGGGACTGGATATGCCTCTGTCCATCGGGAAAGTGCACATACAACTACGAGGACATATTTGAATCCTCGACAAAGTTCCATCTGGATATAATCCATCAGGAGGACTTCAAAAGGGTGATCGGGAGGTTGAAATCCACCTTGCTCTACGGGAATGCTTTTACCTGGGTTGAACTGACAACAAATCATGCAAGTACGCACTTTCTGTTTGGCTGCTGCTCGTAAGTGTTTATTGAACCAAATGTTTTGAATACTGTCTAGCATAGCTTTTTCTCCTAGATGCGCTGGACTATGTATTGTGTTAATGAAGACTTGAACCATAGAGTCGGGGAGAAACCATGTAGATTTTCCCTTCGTCATCCATCCCTGATCTGTTTGGATCCCTCCTAGTTCAGTCCATTTCTTTATTTCATCTGGTGTAGCATGTGTCTGTATATCAATCACATCGTGGGCGGGATCCCTGACTGTCATGCAGTGTGTCGATGTCGGAACTATTGTCTTTGTCAAGTCAGTTGCATGAGTTCGATTCTGGGCAGTTTGCTTAGCTGTTCGGTCTGCCAGGTCGTTACCCTGGGAGATGGTATCGTTGACTTTTGTATGTGCCTTACACTTCATGATAGATATCGCAGTAGGCAGATGTATTGCATCTAACAGAGCTTGAATGAGGGGACCGTGTTGAATGTTGGCACCGTGAGAAGTTAAATAACCTCTCTCTCGCCAGAGGACTCCGAAGTCGTGAACGACTCCGAATGCATAACGTGAATCTGTGTATATGTTGACTCTCTTATTTTTGGCTTGAATATAGGCTTGTGTCAGAGCGATGAGCTCTGCTGCTTGAGCTGACAAGGTGTCGATACAATTGGTTTCAATAACTTCGGTGTCTGTCGTGACTGCGTAAGCGGCCACTAATTCTCCTGTACTTGTTCTCATACATGAACCATCCACATAAAGTGTCAGGTCTGGATCTGGTAATGGAATGTCTGTCAAGTCTTGTCTGGGTTTCGTCGTAATAGTAATGACTTCAATACAATCATGTGCCAATGGGTCTATTCCACTTAATGGCAAAAGTGTAGCAGGATTTAATGTACTACAGCGTCTGATTTCTATGTGTGGCTGAAACAATGTCAATTCATAACCTGTCAGTCGTGCTATAGTCAAGTGCTGGGTCTGTGTACGGTTTAAAAGAACTTCCACAGAATGTGGAACTTGTACTGTCAATTGATGTCCTAATACTATGGAATCGCTTTGTCTGATTGCTAAAGCTGTCGCTGCAACTGATTTCAAGCACGCAGGCAGAGCCTGGGCTACTGGATCCAATGTGCTAGAAAAGTAAGCACACGGTTTGTGTGAAACTGCTTGTTCCTGAGTGAGTACTGACAAGGCAGTACCTTCGCGTTCTGTGACAAAAAGTGTAAAAGGCTTACTGTAACATGGTGTTGCTAAAACAGGTGCTTGACATAAGGCTTTCTTTAAGTCTTCAAAAGCTTGTGTATGTTCTTGAGTCCAAGGGAGGACAGTCGATGTCGCTGCCTCCTGGGTTGTCAACTGAATGAGTGGCTTTGCTAGAAATGCATATTGGGGAATCCATTGTCTGCAGTACGAAGTGAGGCCTATAAAGGCCCGCACCTCCTTTTGTGTCTTGGGTGGTGACATGTTTACAATTAACTGGATGCGGTCAGGTGTGAGCTGTCTCCCCCCTTTGGACAGCAAGTGACCAAGGTACACAACTTGCTGAACACAGAATTGCAGCTTCGAAGGGGACACCGTGTGCCCCTTGTCGGCCAGAAAATGTAAAACCATCAGTGATGCTTTTTCACATTTAGGTTCGCTTCGGGCGGTGATCAGCAGATCATCGACATACTGAAGCAGGGCAGTGTTAACAGGCATGTGGATACTGTCAAGTTGTCTTTTCAGTGCTTGGCTATAGATGCTGGGGCTTTCTGTGAATCCTTGAGGTGCGCGTGCAAATTTGAAACTTCGTCCATTTAAACAGAATCCGAACAAGTATTGGCTTTCCGGATCGATTGGGACGCTAAAGAAGGCGTTCTTGAGGTCAATTACAGTAAAGAACGTTGCTTCTGAATCAATAGCTGTCAATAATGAAGAGATATCTGGAACCACGGGATACTGTGGTACAATGCATTTATTCAATTCGCGCAGATCAATAACTAATCGATAAACTGGTGGTGCATTTGGATCAGTACGTTTAAGAATTGGAATGATAGGAGAGTTACATACATTGGAGTCGGTTTCCACGACCACTCCTTGTGCAATGAGCTCGTCAATGATTTGCAGTAAAGCCACTACAGCATCTGGAGGTAACTTGTATTGTCGAATTCGTGGTAATACCACTCCTGCCTTGAGTGTGACTCGATATGGTGTAATGTGCATACAACCTACATCAGTGGGGCCTTGCGCCCATAAATGTGCAGGGACATTCTGTAACCGGGGATCCATGTCTCTCAATACATAGTGACCTTTAAAGTCTCGCAAAAATAGTCGTACTCCTTCCGGAGAACAGCATATTACAGCTCCTAGAGCTTTCAGTGTTTTTATACCTAACAAGTTTTCTGGGCATGATTTTGTAAGCAATAGATCTGTAGTCCGTGTCAATGGACCAACTGCAAGAGGAAGAGGTTGCGATACTTCGTTAATAATAGGCTTTCCTGAAAATCCAAGGGAAACATTTTGTGAGCCTGAGAGGGGTGCCCCTGGAACCTCGTCGTGACTTATAGTTGTTCTGCTTGCCCCTGTATCAATTAAAAACTTTCTGTCTTTCCCTAATACTTGACTGTGTACATAAGGACCCTCTTGATCTACAGGAACCTCAATAAGAGGCAAGCCAACCTCCCTCTCTAGGCTGTTTCATGTGTATCGCTGGTAATCGGGGTAGTCATTTTGTGCATACTGGTACATCTGTTGTGTCGTGTTTTGTGTTGCGGCAATAGGCTGTGGCTGTGGTACTGCTACGGTCTGTTGTGAAGCTTGCATAGGCTGTATATTCTGTATATTCTGGGGTACTTGTTGTTGGGCCTGATCTTGTCTAGGTGGACGCGGTCTCTCCTTGGTTTTACCCGTGGAGATATTGTGTTTCAGAACTGCACAATCGTTTATATAATGACCTGGCTGTTTACAATAGTTGCATGTTCCTTTAACAGGAACCGTCGAATTACTGGGCTGTGTCGCACCCTTTTTATGACTGTCAGCTGGAACTGACTGAGCAACTAACATTTTCATTTTTGTGTCTTTCATACGTCTTTGTTCATGTTCTTGTTCTTCTATAATTCTATTCTGGTGGTACTGTAACATTTGTAACATTTGTGAAGGGGTATTAGCTTGCCAAGTGCTCTCGACTTTCAGTACTCTGTTCTTAACCTGGGGCAGGGAATTCTCGACTAATTTTGTTACAAAAAGATGTGGATATGAATCGCTACTTGCTTTCAGGCCGCTATTAATACCAAAACATTTTTCAAATCGGGAATAAAAATCACTAGTGTCTTCATCGGGTTTCTGTTTGCAGGCTGAGATTGCACCCCAGTCTTCCTTTTTCGTAGTTAATAAACGTGGCAGTACTTGTACTAACAATCCTGGTAATGCTTTGTCCCCAAGCCCTAGGCCTGGAGTTCGGGTACTTTCTTCGTTTTCTAAGGCAGCCCAATCAATCTTTTGCTCTCCCACCTCCCATTCTTTTTCTTTGAGTTTCTCGTAAATACCGGCAGGCAATAATACTTTCAATATTTTCATAATGTCAGGATAGGTATAATCACCCATGAGTAACATGTCTTTTATTTCACGGTGGAAACCTGCTGGATCTTTGTCATGGCTGGGCACTAATTTTTTCATTTCCAATAGTTCTATTTTAGTTATGGGCGTGTACACAAACACGCGTCTAAAAGTATTATCATCATTTTTAACTGGGTGCACTTCTCGTAAGGGATTCTGTCTGTCTATGTAATACATTTTTCTTTCCATGGATGGAGCTGAATCAGGCTGTGGACACAGGAAGGCACTATATCTGTGCCGATGTTCTAGAATTATTTTAATTAGATCGGTACCTAGACCTCGCCATTTCCTCATGATTAGTTCTATCAATATATCAGGCAGGGGACCTGGATCAGAGTGTTGGCTTTTATACAATATAAGTAGGTGTTGTATCATGTACATACCAGCTAAACTCTGTTCGTCTGGTGAAAGATTTAAAAACGTGTGTGCTAGCGCGTCATCACTGTATTTATCAGAACTGTCAGCCCACTGTACTGCTGACCTGGCTAATTCTTGTTCGTCCATAGAATCGAGTACATGGTACCCCATTCGTTCTTGAAGTATTTTATCAGTGGCCTGAAATAAGTGTTCAGGGGTCCTCGGATTAGACATGGCTGCTTGAAAAATTCATTTACTTTCTGGACGTACTGGACGCATTGAATTATTAAAGGATCTTCCCTTACCTACATAAGCTATCATTTCTCTAGCTGGTAATTGTAATTGTCCTGTTGTCGTTTCTAATTGTTCCTCCTCCTCCGAGGATTCAATCTTGTCTGAATCTATTTCTGGTTCCGGCTGTCTTCTTTCATGTATTTGTTTTACTACTTTTCTGATCCTTCGGTACATGTTTTCTATACTACTCTGTTTATCATGTTTCCCGTCTGCTATATTCTGACCCCATTTGTTAAGTGCTTTCATTTCTTCCGGGTCTGTACCAGGCCTATCTTGGTTTCTTATCAAGCAGTTTATGAAAAAACGTAATATCATCCTCTGAGTATCAACTTTCTGGTATGCCATGGCGTTGCCAATACTTTCGGGACCTTCCCCTGTTTGGATGAAGTGGTATATTTTGTCTAGATGATCGATCATCTCTGGTAGTAACATTAAATAGTTTGCAACTCGTCTTAGTCGTACTGATGACAGCATCATTCTGTCGTCATTCTGTTTACCGGGTACTGGATCGTATCTACAGTCTGTAAGAGGCTCATTGAGTATGTTGTAATTCGCTGATTGAGGTGTACGTTGTTGTGCTAAATCCCTATAAGTCAATCGATGTGCTTGTGGTGGCGTTTGAAAACCTCCTGTCGCACCTCCTGAGGTGCCAGGTCCAAAAGGATTTGTTGGGTGTAAAGTAGGGAGAATAGGTGCAGGAAGGAGTGGAGGAACGGGCGGAAGGTTTGGAACGGGAGGAGGAGTGTGTTGCTGCGGAGGTGGGGGTTGATTATCTCGGGGTCGAGCGCCGCCAGCAGGTGGTGTGCGTGGCGGTGGAACATTAACATATTCGGGGGCTGCATCGTCTAGATAGGAAGAAAGGAAAATGTCCTTTGCGGTCTTGTGATGCATTTTAGTCGGGAGCAATGGAGGTGGCAGATCTTTTGGTACTTCCGGGGTGGCCTTAGGTAAACCCTCGGTCAGAAGAGGATACATACCATTCATAAGAGTGTTTCGTTGTCTGTCTACTTGTTCTGTTTTTACTCGGATACCTTCCTCAACTAATACGTTTTCTCGGGCCTTGTCTGAATCCTCTCTACTTTTCTCTTCTTTTCTGAGTGCTTTTTCTGTGCGTCTGTGCGATTCTTTATGCCATAATTCAATGGCATCTTTCTGTGACTGTCTGGCTTTCTTTTTCCATAATGCTTCTTCTACTCTCATGATGCAATCTGCATCCCATGTCCCAGCAGCGGGCCATCTCTGATTCTCTGCTAAATCCTTGGTGTAGTCCACCCATAAATCAAGGAATAATACGGCATCTAGGCCATGTTTGTGGTACATAAAGTACCCTGGAGTGTCCCTAGGTGGAATGGGAACGGCTTCCTCGAGTATCCCTTTTCTAGTTTTTATCTGTCTTAATTTTGAGAATAACGGCATCTTAAACCTTGCTACTTGATTCCTACTCGGACTTGAACACAATTAATACAATAAAACACAATAATGAAAATCGAACAATCACTCATACCACGACATTTTAAAACACATTAAAACATTTTAAAACGAACAACAATGATTAGAATAAAACTAGCTAACTGCATAATACTAGATGTACTGCTAAACAGTACAGATACACCGCTAAAACAGTGCAGACCGGATGTACTGCTAAACAGTACAGATACACTGCTAAACAGTGCAGACCAGGTCTGTGTACCCAAACCCGTCTTGACCGGCACAAATCAATGCGCATGTCTAGATGCGTCCCCAGCAATGGTACTCACCGGGAAGCACGGAACGGAAGGCCTCGGAAACTCTGGACTGGACTGGACCGGACTGGACTCGACTCGACTCGTGACGTAGGTACTTCGGAACTTCGGAACCTGGTGGGCCTCTGTATACCTCGGATCTTGCTCTCTCAGCTAGGCTCTGGTCGGGATCCTCCGCACTCCTCACCGCCTCGTCTGGGTGTCGATCGCAGCCTCAGTCACCTCCGTTGGCCTGAGGGAGGTACAGGAAATCCTGCGGGTACGCGTAGTTGTCCGTCCGGCTGTGGCAGGGGACCGGGCCTGCAACGCACCTCCGGCGCGTGGGGTGGGAGAGGGGTTCCTATTCGGGCGCCAATTATGTGGTAAATTTTAATTACCTATGCTTAATTTATGCGGTAAAGTTCAACAAGAATAACTCAGAAAAAATAAGAGGCAGAATCCGTGATATTTGAGGTTTTAAAAGGGGTTTTATTCCTTAAAAAGGAATTGGTTCGAACCAGGCAGATCACAATTCCGTCACCACGAAGGTTCGGGAAGGGACAGACAATACTTTATTGACAGTTTATCATATATATAGTCAATGCATTATAGTAAAGGCAGATGCAGAAGGCGTAACAGCTGAGAGGAGAGATAAGAATACACATACGTAATGAAAAAGGCGTTACAATAGGCGTGCATAAGGGCGTGTACTAGAAACGTCATTATGAGGATGTCACAAGTGGGTGGATCCATAAGAGAATCCTGCAGTGTCAGCAGAAATATATGGCAGAGATGCGCACGCAGGCAGCATGACGTGTGATTGACGTGTAACTGGAGGGTGAAGGGGACTTGACATTTAGCCCTACATGAGGAGACAGAAGTCTGGGATGTCAGAACAACCTAATCCCAAATCGTATCTAATATCTTGTGTTTAAGGAACTGCATTATCTGGAAGGAAAGGTCTCTCGGGCAGAGGCTATTCTATACTGACTGTTAGTGCGTGTATAAGCGTCTACGTGTCTGCATGAGATGCGAGGGGGCATGGGCCTACCATGGTAACAGGAGCTATGAATTACTTGCACGGAGACAGTGAAGCCGGGCCCTTTGCTCTGCAGCTGGAAGGATGTTTACCTAAACTACTAGACAGGAATGTATTTTTCGAGGAGCGGAGCAGATAACTTGAAGGCTGAATACAGTCTTGGCAGGCAACAGGCCGAGCCAGGCACCGTTAGCCGCGCAGGGAGTAAGACAAAGGTCATGGATACAGATGCAGGTCCAGGCTGGAGCATTCAGAGGCAGAAGGCAGGAAAAGGCTCGATGGCAGAATTCAGGGCCTAACTCGCCAGAGCTGAAAAACGTGTAAAGTACACCATATAAAGACGTTGGCAAGGCATACTTAGGAACGGAATATTCGACCCATTCATGGTGGATCTGAAAGAGGACATGTTAACGTTGGACGCAAATGTATTTGCGTCTTCATAGCTGGAAGTGGAGGGAACATACATGTACTTGTAGCACGTACATGGAGCCGTTGGGGTCTAAGATAGGGGACACAATTGATCATAAAAATTCATATTTCCTCAGTAGTGTAGGGTAGTGTTTTAGGTTAGTCCTGGGGGGTCGTGCAAGGGAGTGTTTGAGTGTGGAGACAGACTGGGGGTCGGGGTAGGGTTGTGCTGGGGGTAGTTTTTCAGGATAGCATTGTAGTGTTTGTGTAGTGTAGGGTAGTGTTTTAGGGTTTAGGGTAGTGCTCGGGGGTCATGCAGGGTAGTGTTTGAGTGTGGGGACCGGACTGGAGGTCTGGGGAGGGTCATGCTGGGGATAGTGTTTTAGGGTTTAATCTAGTGTTGTGGTGTTTGTGTAGTGTATTGTAGTATTTTAGGGTTTAGGGTAGTGCTGGGGGGGTCATGCAGGGTAGTGTTTGAGTGTAGGGACCGGACTAGGGGTCGGGGGAGGGTTGTGCTGGTACTAGTACTACTCTTTACTACTCACTCTACTACTCTCTAATACTCACTTTCTACTACTCTCTACTACTCACTCTCTACTACTCTTTACTACTCTACTCATTCTCTACTACGCACTACTACTCACTCTCTACCACTCTCTACTACACTCTACTTCTCACTCTACTACTCTCTACTACTTTCTACTCACTCTCTATTACTCACTCGCTACTACTCACTTTACTACTCTCTATTACTCACTCTCTATTATTCACTCGCTACTACTCTACTACTTACTACTACTCACTCTCTACTACTCACTCTCTACTACTCACTCTCTACTATTCACTCTCTACTACTCTCTACTACTCTACTCATTCGCTAATACTCACTACTACTCACTCTCTACCACTCTCTACTACACTCTACTTCTCACTCTACTACTCTCTACTACTCACTCTACTACTTTTTACTCAGTCTATTACTCACTCTGTACTGCTTACTTTACTACGCTCTATTACTCACTCTCTAGTACTCACTCTCTACTACTCACTACTATTTACTCTCTACTACTCTCTACTTCTCACTCTACTACTCTCTACTACTCACTCTCTACCAGCCACGGTCGGTAGGGGAGTAACTGCCAGGGCGGTGACGTGGGGAGGGGGAGGGGCTGGGTGGGTGGTAGTAATGTATGAATAATGGATGTTTGCAGGTAAGTAAACATATAAATAAATCAAACGAATTTCGTTGCATGCACTACATCACTAAATGCAATGCAGTGCGTGCAAAGAAATTCGTTTGATTTATTTATATGTTTACTTACCTGCAAACATCCATTATCCATACATTACTACCCCCCACCCAGCCCCTCCCCATCGCCACGTCACCGCCCCGGCAGGTACTCCCCTACCGACCGTGGCTGCTCTCTACTACTCTCTACTCACCCTCTATTACTCACTCTCTACTACTCTCTACTAATCACTCTACTACTCTACTACTCACTCTTTACTACTCACTCTCTATTCTCCACTACTCTCTACCTCTACCTCTCTACCAGCACATATGCACACACACACACACACACACACACACACATATATATATATACATATACATTTATATATATGTATGTGTATATATACATACATATATAAACATATATATAATCTGCATATCTATGTAAATACAAATATAAATGTATGCATACAAATATAAATGTATGCATACATATATATATTCATTTACATATATGCATACATATGCTTGATATGTACATGAAAGTTTTGGAAGATGCTAATAAAAGCAAAGCTAAAAAGCCACCCAATTACAAACAGAATTGCTTTAACTTAAAGGAGGGCGAGAATGTATGCATTTTCAATGCTTGTTTACTTGAATTATTTCTTATTTTTTCACATTCGCCTTTTTTAAAATTTGATTTCTTTACTTTTCACATATTATCCTTTCCCCAGTCATTGCCACTTTTTGCACGTTTGGATACTTTGCTAGATTGCTTGTGGCCTCCCGTTTTGTGGGTAGTATTTCTTCCCTGTCTACTTGCGGAGCGCTGACGCGATGACATACACTGGTTGCCTACTGGTTCCTGCTAGGACCGCAGTTCAAAGTTTGAGACGTTGGCAGCCTAGGCTATGTGATAGCACTGCTCACACCGCCCGGTCATGGTGGTGAATTTAAATCAATGAGCATGAGTGATCCCGCTCTGCCGCAGCGTGGGGAGTTCAAAATTTGCAAACATTCGTGACAAGAATTTTCAATTCTATTAAGGACTAGGAGGCGAGGATTATGCTAGTCTCATTTCTTTATTGAAATGCCCAGCAGCCAAGTAAAAACCACATTACCCAGAAACACTTGGGTGATAACCATAGAGTCTTGCAGTATAAATAAGCATGTAGACAATCCCACTTCCTCTTTCTTTGGTGAGGAGAATCCAGGAAACAGCAAACAGTTCAAGACAGTCAATGCAACAGCAAATCCCAGTCCAGGGAAATCGACGGAAGGTGCAAAACCACAACAGCCGAAGGCAGAAAACAGGAACTATCTTCAAAGAAGAAAACAGGCACTTCTACGCCGCACCTGAGACACATCACTTGGGGTCAGAGCCTGAAAAAAGATACAAAGCCGTAATACACGTCCAGTATAAACAGGAACATGTCAAAACAAGGGTGGGAAATAAGACAAGGCAATAGATACTGTTGTAACAGAATAATGCATAAACATTTGTCAGTAAACACAATGCATAAACCACGGGTGGGATACTCCTCGCCTCCTAGTCCTTAATAGAATTGAAAATTCTTGTCACGAATGTTTGCAAATTTTGAATTCTATTTCAGGACAGGAGGCTCCGATTATGCTTGTTCAAAGCTCCTCAAACACCACAGAAGCAACAGTAGCAACAGGCTTAAAGTAAAAAGTCTTAAACACAGAATCTGTTGACCAATCAGCAGCTTTCATAATGTCCCCCAAGGTGACTCCCAATGAAAAAGCCTTAGAGGCCATGGCCCCACGAGCAGAATGAGCACCAAATACAGAAACATCAATGCCCGCCTCTCCCATAAGCCACCGTACCCAGCGAGCCAATGTAGCAGGAGTAACGGGGCGGAAGGGCTTCAGCAATGCAATTAACAATTGACCTTGCATATCAGAGCGAAGAAGCGAAGTACTCACCTCATAATCTTTAAGGCATTGGACCACACAAAGGTTGGGACGAGCCGGAAAAGAAGGGTAAGAAACAATCTCAGTATTAGTTTTGGTGCGCCTGGAAAGGCGAAATGTAACCCCTTCAGGAGTGAAACTGCGTCCAGCAAGATCTAATGCGTGAACATCTGAAATCCGTTTGCAGGAAAGCAAACACAGCAACATAGTAAGCTTGGCCGAGAGTTGTTTGCGTGACAGCAAGGAATTGATCAGCCAAGTTTCCAAAAAACGTAAGACAACCGAAACGTCCCATAAAGAAACATATTTGGGACGTGGAGGAACAGCCATACGAATACCTTTAAGGATCTTAGACACCAGAGGATGTTCCCCCACAGGTTTTCCATCAATAGGAAGATGGCCCGCCGAAATAGCGGAACGGAAATTGTTGACTGTACGGTACGCCAAACCAGAAGCTGAAGACAGGGAAGCCAAAAAATTGACAATTAAAGAGACATCAGCTGATGTCGGATCAACTTGCCGTTGAGCACACCAATCACTCCAACGTTTCCATGAACCTCTGTAACGTTTGTGAGTAGCCGGGGCCCAGGCGTTGCTGAGGAGTCTGGTAGCGTCCGCAGAAAGGCCTGACACTGCCCAACGTTCCCCGAAATCCGCCACGCCAGGAGCAGGAGAGAGCCTGACTGAACCAGGGGATGTGGATTCTGAAGATGATCTAACAGGAGATTCCGCTTCCGAGGCAGAAGAAATGGCAATGCGCAAGCCATTTCCAGGAGAACAGGGAACCACGGTTGAGCGCGCCACAGAGGAGTGATCAGAATCAACTCCGCCTGAAAACGTGTCACATAGGCCAGAACTCTGGGGATCATCATAAATGGGGGAAACGCATAACATAGGGAGGACGGCCACGGTTGAAGGAAAGCATCCGTTGCCAGAGCCTCCGGATCCGGTCTCCAACTGAAGAACCGGGGAAGTTGGGCGTTGAGCCGGGACGCAAAGAGGTCGATCTGACAAGGGCCCCAAGTCCGTAGAAGTTGCCGAAACACCCGCGGATGGAGTCTCCAGTCGCTGAAATCCCTCAGATACCTGGAGTTCCAATCCGCCACAACATTGCGAGAACCCGGAAGGTATTCCGCAATAACTGTAATCTTGTTGTGAAGACAATAATGCCAAAACTCTTTGGCTATCTCCGCCAACAACCTCGAACGAGTCCCTCCGAGCTTGTTGATGTAACGGACTGCTGATACATTGTCCATCCGGAGAAGTATGCAGCAGCGGGACTGAAGAGGAGACAGACATTTGATCGCGAACGATCCCGCCAGTAGCTCCAAACAATTGATGTGGAGAGAAAGTTCCTGTGGGGACCACCGTCCCCCCGTCGTGACCGAGCCGCAGCGGGTTCCCCAGCCCCACCGACTGGCATCCGACTCGATCACAATCTCCGGAGAGGATCCGAAGAGGGCCCTGCCGTTCCAGGCCTCCATGTGATTCAACCACCACGTCATTTCCGACTTCGCTTCCTCCGACAGAGGAATGTGGTCGAAGTAACGAAGGCCCTTCTGAAGATGTTGAATCTTCAGGCGCTGCAATGCTCGATAATGCAGCGGAGCCGGAAATATCGCCTGCAGAGAAGACGCTAAAAGACCGACAACTCGTGCTAATGATCTCAATGACACTGTCGGACTCGAGATAACGGAACTCAATTCCCGTTTGATGTATCGAACCTTCTGACGAGGTAACAGAAGTTGGCAAGAGAGGGAATTGATTTGGAACCCCAAGAAGTCTATCACCTGAGTAGGATGAAGCACAGACTTGGGAACATTCACCAAAAACCCCAGAGACTGAAGAAGGTCGACGGTCCACGTCAGATGAGTCATAAGCTTGACTGGACAATCCGCCAGCAGGAGGATGTCGTCCAAATAGATGATTAAGCGGACTCCGCGACTGCGGAGTGACTCCACAACTGGACGCAACAGTTTCGTGAAGCACCATGGTGCCGACGAAAGGCCGAAGGGTAGAACCCGATATTGATACCAAATCCCCAGCCACTGGAACTGAAGAAATCGGCAATGGGGCGGAAAAATCGGAACAGAGAAGTAAGCATCTTTGAGGTCCAGACGGACCATCCAATCTCGTTCCCTCAGGAGATCCCTCAACAGATGGATGCCCTCCATCTTGAAGTGGCGGTAAACCACTCCCGCATTGAACTCTTTCAGATTGAGGACCAACCTCGATCCCCCTCCCTTCTTCTGCACCAGGAAGATTGAGCTGGCAAAGCCCCGAGGGTGGCGTACTGTCGGTACAATCGCCCCTTTCTGCTCCAGAGATTTGAGTTCCTCTGTGATGAACTCTTGACTTTGCTTTGAGAAATGAAGAGGAAAGGGAGGATGGGACTGACAAACAGGCTGATAAAACTCTAGTTTGAAACCCTGAACCGTCTCCAGCACCCATGCATCGCTGGAGATTGATCGCCAGTTCTCTAGAAAAAGGCGAATCCTGCCCCCCAGAACAACACTGCATGCAGGAAGAATTCTCACCTGAAGTGGCGGAATCGTGATATCCTCCGGAGGAGCCACCAGCACATCCTTTTTTATACTGGCCACGGCCTTTTCGTGATGGGTAGAAGTTGTAGCGCTGGGTATAGCCCGAATCTTGCTGGCCACCACGCTGGGAGGGCTGTTGTTGACCACGGCCGGAGGAAAGTCCCCTACTTCTTCCGGCCCTGTTGAAAACCGGACGAAAGGTCCGGCGCAGAGATGCCTGTGCCTTATCCAGGCCACTGAAGGTATTGACGGAGTTGGTCAATTCTTTTAAAAAAGGATGTCCGAAAAGCAGACCCTGAGCCGCAGGGCCCGACTCAGAAGTCGCCAATTCTGCCAGCTTAGGGTCTAGCTTAAGTAAGATGGAGCGGCGCCGCTCGCTAGAGAGCGCACAGTTGGCATTACCCAACTGGCAAATGGCGCGTTGAGCCCATTGAATGAGTTCATCAGGGTCAACCATCCTGTTCGTACTCTTCGCCAGAAAGCCAAGGTCTAACATCTTGGTGAGGGGCCCCAATAGATCTAAAACCTTGTCTTGGCAAGCCCGCCAAGACCTGTCGAGACCCTTTTTCGGATCCTTCGCAAATTTGCGCAAATACGTTGTCATGGTGGGGTCCACCTCAGGGGTCTCCGCCAAGTGGTCAGCCAAATCGGGTCGTAGGCATTCGGAACGGAGGCGGGCACGTACCTCCTTCTCGAATGGCTGACGTATGTGTTGTTGGACGTACTCCGTCACAGCCGGGGACGGAAGCCAAGCCGTGGACTGGGGATGGACAATGTCCGCCGGCTCAAAAGTAAGCACTGGAGGGTGTGTTGATGCATCGACAAAGTGTTCCTTACATTTTTTCTTCTTGGGAGGGGGAGGAGCGGGGTCCGAGGACGAAGAGGATTGCAGGTCAATAGTGGCAGGCTTGGCAGAGGACAAGGATTGTGCCAACTTCCTGAAGTCCGAAGCATGCGGATTACCAGGAGAAGAAGAGGAAGACTTCTTGGCCGCAGGGACCCAACCTTGTTGTCGGGCATACTTAGTCAAGTGTCACTTTAGAGGTGTGATGGCACGTACAAGAGCCTTATTCATGGAGTGCTGGACTCCCCGGTCTAAAGCCTCCACAAGATTCTGCTCCATGGTGTCTGGAGCCTCCTCATCAAACTCTTCCTCCTCCTCATAATAGTATTCACTCATGATTCACGAGGTTCCTGAAAATTATGCCCACAAATGAGGAAGGAAAATAAATATAAGCCAAAGGCCAATTCCAAGGGGAGTGAAAAAAACCCTCACAGTAAGCCAAACTGTAGAAAAAACTACAGACAAAATACAAATAAAGAGTGGAGGGACGGCTCACTGATACAAAAAACGTCACTCTAGGCAAAGCCTATGCAAATTGGTACAGCCGGAGACTTTTTGCCAGACTCCGGCGTCAAAAGGGGTTAAATTCGAAGGCTGTGGGCGAGAACGTCGTGAAAGACGTCATTCAGAGAAGCTCCGGTGAAATGTAAACACGGAGCGCCGGAAATGCCAAAGCGCGCATGCGGGAAAACCGGCTGCCTTCTGAAAATAGGAGAGCTCGCGCGAGCAGCGCAAGGCCACCGGAGACCCCTAAAACCACTCCACAATACCGAGAAACGAGCACAGGCACAAAGCGCCCGGCCCCTGGAAGGAGAACTCTCGCTCCCAGCCGCGTGACGCCGAAATGAAAACGGAACCATGAAAACACAACACGGCGAAAAGCGCAAGCAGAGCGCACTATTAGGCACACACAATGCAGCAATACAAGCACAATAAAGCGCAAATACAACAATAATAAGGTAAGAGCACTTAACTGGCTGCGGAGCAGCAAAGAAAGAGGAAGTGGGATTGTCTACATGCTTATTTATACTGCAAGACTCTATGGTTATCACCCAAGTGTTTCTGGGTAATGTGGTTTTTACTTGGCTGCTGGGCATTTCAATAAAGAAATGAGACTAGCATAATCGGAGCCTCCTGTCCTGAAATAGAATTTGTATAAAGGGTGGCTGGATAGTTTGCGGGCAACACGGCAAATCATGGAGGGAGCGCCGCATATAACAGTCACGTAGCCAGAGGGAGCGCTGCAAATAGCCGTGGCCAGAGAGCGCATATTACCGTGGCTGAATCCTGCAAATAATCGTCCGGACCAAGCTGCCACCGTAGAGTCAGGGTGATGTGGCCTCAGCAGGCAGGCTGCACTACGGCCATGAATCAATGCCGCAAGAGTTACCAGACAGGGGGTCCCGTACACCGTGGTGCTGCTCTACCATGTTGTCCATTGCACAGTAGCTCCCGGTGTAATCGGATCCCTCTTCCCCTCTGCTTATGCTCCCTGTGTCGTCTTGCCACGTCACCCTTTTACTGCTTGCACTTTAGAAAACAAGAGCGGCAAAATATGCACCAGCGCGGGGCAGTGGCTGTCACCATCCACAAGAAGAAACTTGCATAAGAAGCGACCTGTAGTAGTAGCTGACAGAATGGCCACGCCTATTGGTTTATACAAGTTTAAGCCACAACAGGCTGGCTTGACGGCCGACAATACCTATACGAATGGTGCACTTAAGAGAGCAGAGCCGATCTGTTTAACACCCCCTCCCCCCCATTCCTTTGAAAAACAAAACACCATTGCAAAGCAAGCTTTGCTACGAGTGCCTCCGAACGATCGTACATGTAAATCTAATTCAATGAGCTTCATTTCTTTCTCGCGCGCTGCAAGGCACAGTTCATGTCAGTAACAATTGTTAATAGTTCTAGTCTCAATGTCGCCTCAACATCCCGTGATTCTGCACAAATCATTTAATCTCGCTGGGCCTAAAAAAAAGTTGGATCTGTAATGTAGCTGATGGTGCTTATGCAAACATTGCACCAATTCTGAGTGTGTGCTATACAAAACAAAAAAAAAACAGTTTCAGGCACTATCACCCTTTAAATCAACGCATCTAAATCAGCAAAGGGCAAGGGAACACCAAAGATTCAGTCCTACCAAGTTGTTTTTTCCTGGTCCATGTGTGATGTGGTGCTCAAGTCTTATTATTTTCTTTAAATTCTGGGACTTGTAGTCTTGCTCACTCCATTATAAAACAGGAATAAAAGTCTCAGAATTCAAAGAAAACTCTAGATTGGAATTGATGGAAGTGGGAAACTTGAACGCTATGAATATTCTTTCACATTGTTTTAAATCACTTTTATTGCTGGTATTTGTGCAGCACTTTCAACCATTGTTATGGCACCATGGCACTATTTTCATCTGTGCAGATCTAAAGAGACCATTGTTTAATAATGTGTTGTGATTTTGTTATTTGCTGGTATTAGGTATTTCATTCACTCTTTAGTTACAATTGGAATTTGTGTAGTAAAAATGTGCATTGGTCTTCACAGGCACATACCATGGTCACATGAACTCTGGTGCCACACAGTGAATGATTTATAGTAATTACCCATATGTTGATCCTGAGCACATATAACATGTGGTTGTCTCTGTCACGATAAACTCAAAGTGTCACAAATTTGGCTTCAGAATGTCACTCCTGTGTACACACTGAAACTATGGAAATGCCACACATAAGCAAAGTGAAAGCTTGGCGGCTATATAATCTTATTCACCATGTCTTCTTAATTTAATTTACATTTAGGAGCATGTCATTCAGCCTAACATTACAGTTTGAGACCTTTCCATTGCACAGTGAGTCACTATCTGCAGTACAATCTGGTTACAATGGGATCTGGAGCTTTGCAGCCCTTTTTAGGTCTCGCTATTCGATGCGCATGCGCATCGAGCTTGCGAGGATATAGGGCTTTAACCAGAGTTAAACTAACTGGGCGATTTGGTGCTGTGCCCGTGGCTTTTAGGTCAATGCGCAAGCGCATTGACCTAAAATGCGCGTGCACATCACCAAATCGCCGTCTGTTCCCTCAGCCGCACTCCAGGCCCCTGCTGCTTTCACACCCTCTCCTCTCCCCGCTCCGCTTCCTCCCCTGCCCGCCGTGTCGCATTTCTCCTCCCCCTTCTGCCGCCCCTGCTCTACTGAACCCATAAACATTCCTAGCCTCTCGGGCCTTTTGTGTACATCCTGGGGGCTCACTGTCGTTGCTGCGTGTCCCCCCTCGTGAATTTGTTTTTAGCCCTACACGTCCTACTGCTGTTTTCTCTCTTTCCCGTAGCTGCCAAGACGTTCAGAATTAAACACAATCTTTAGGGTAGTTATTGGGCATCATATTTCTTCATAATGTCTCCCAACTCATCCTCCGGCCCCCAACCCTTTCCATCCCACTTAAAGCACTGTTCCTCGTGAGCTGCTTAATGCCGCTCTTTTGTGATAATGGTTGTACCAGACAAACAGGTTCTGGGCATTTTTTTCTCGGCAAATCGACCGTTTTATAGTTTTATTGGAACAGTTTGTGAAGCTGCCAATCGAACCTGTTACACGGTGAAATCCAGCTCTCTGAAATGGAAGGGAATTACAAAGAACCCCGTGTAAGCTACACAGTACCTTGAAGTGCATGACTCACAGCTGCTTGTAAACTTAGTGACCTGCAACACTAAATTGATATGTTTGTTAGTGCGGTTACGCCCGTCCCACAGATTAAAGGTCACTCGTATATGTTGTCATTTAGTTCCCATGATGTCATCTTGGCCACAAGCCACGCAGTCGTCGTCTCTAAGGTGAATCCAGTGCCACGTGACTCACTGTGACGGCAGCATCCGGCCTGAGGTCACGTGGTGGTTATTCCTGGTAAACCATTCACGGCTCTAATTGTGCGTTTGATCTCTGATAATGCAACCTTTTGTGTTTTTTGGTCACCGAATATTAGCAAGTCTGGACCTGAAAGTGCAGGTGCTTTGTTTATGACCGAAGAGCATGTCAAGTGTTTATGTCTGGAGTCAGCCCTGTACAAAGGAAAGAAAGACTTGCATGGCCATGCAGTCCCTGCATTGCCAGGCTTGTAGTGCATCATTTCAGATGGGTGTCGTGGAAACGGAATTTTGGTAACAGAACAGCATTTTTGCCTCCAGTAATTGTCAGTCTGCACTTCAATCGCCAAAGGGCTGACTCTCAGAAATGTGCAGCCGCATTTTTTTCGGCAGTTGGGTTCCCTTTCACGCCTGTACATGCCAATGAAACTAATTACATTTCCATTTTCCAACTCCATGTTAAGCGTAGGAATGTAACTACACCCCACGGCCCTCACTCACCCTCGACGATCGATTGAGTGTGAGGTCGGTAGAGCGGATGAGACTTTAAAAAACAAAAGCAAAAATCTCAAAAGATCCTAGGGTAGGGACTGCAGTACTGAGTATAAATCAGTCACTTTACCCAACGGGTAAACGAGAAAAAAAATGATCACAACGTATCTTACTCCACCCATTCAAGCAGCTACGAAATAAAGGGATATTTTAAAACTGTTAATTCCACCCACCCGAGTTATCTAACCTATGACGTTCCCAACTCTCAAGAGTTTAAAAAAAAGAATTTTCTGGGAGATAATAAGCAACACCTGTTCAGTTGTAACAGGCTACCGAATCCGAATATTGCTGGTGGTAAGTCCAATGAATGCACCTTACGTACTTCAGAATAATCCTTATTCTGTTTTGAAGTCCTCTCCCTAGCCCTTCTTAAACAACTCTTGCTCCCAGCCAAATCTTGTTCGCTTTGTGATCCTTGCCATGAACGTATTTTGCACTCCGTTAATTATTCACTTAGGGCAAGTGACGAGAGCTGGGCAATCTGCAGAGAGAAACCCCAAGGGAACTACTTCACACCCCTGACTTAAACTAGAGGTGACTGGATAAGGCTGTTCTTGATCAGTAAATAATTGTTGCGCAAAGTTAAGGTAAATGAGCACATTGCTGATAAAATACATTCCCATACTAATATAATCTTCTAAATATAACGTGTGGAATATTCAAATACAAAGTTACTTGCGCTGTGAGTATTTTGCTACTGACTAAAAACGAATGTCAGTGTGTGTGTGTGTGTATGTGTATGTATATATATCTATCTAAATTAATTGCATTTTTGTCATCTGTTTAATGTAATCAGACCCCCCCAGGATTTTGCGACTTTGGGTGGCAAATCCCGCGACCCAAAAAAGCAACATTTGCAGCCGAAAACCTCTAAATACACTGTATTTTTGAGGTGGGCAAAAAAATGTGCCCAGCACAAAAATACTGCAGATTTGTGCTGTCACCCCACAACCCTCACACTCCCTCACTCGCACCCCCTCACTCGCACCCCCTCACCCTCGCACCCCCTCAACCTCGCACCCCCTCACACCCTCACGCACCCTCACCAGCATAGCATAACAAAACATAGCATAGCATAACAAAACAAGGCATAGGATGGCAAAACTAAACCTAGTATAGCAAAACATAACAAAACATAGCAAACCACAACAAAACATAGCATAACAAAACATAGCAAACCACAACAAAACATAGCATAGCAAAGCACAGCATAGCATAATAAAACACAACTAAATATAGCACAGCGTAACAAAACATAGTATCGCATAACAAACCATCGCCTAGCAAAACACAGCATAGCCTAACAAAACACAGCATAGCATAACAAATCAAAGCATAGGGTAGCAAAATAAAACCTAGCATAGCATACAGCATCATTCAGCACCACCACAGCATCACTCATTCAAATATGTTCTCTCAATGTTTCAAACTTTATTACAAATGTCACAAAAAAATGTTAATATTTCACTTCTGTTCTTGAATTTTCATCACAATAAAATACACACGTTAGTTTCAAAAGTTTAAGCTATTGCCATTATAAATTACAATCACTTTTATTTAAGTATTAATTATTTGAAAAAATTAAAAGCCATTGTTATTTGTAATATCAATACATCTAAGTCACGTAAATACAAAACATGTTGCATTACAAATGCTATAGGTGTCACATTCGCGAAAGTTATAACTATTGGCATTGTAAATGACAAAGCTATCAATTTAGCTATTTTAAAAACTAACACATAAATAAAATAATTGTCATTACAAGACCAATAGCTCCAACTTTTCTAATGTGAGACCTATTGCATTTCCAATGCTTGTTAGATCTTAGAGATTCTCGTTCCAGGAAGGGGTGTTACTTCTGATTAAAAAAATTGCCTTGTCTTCGGTGCTTGGTTTTGCTTGTGAGAAAGTGTCACTCATAGTTGTTGAAATATCACTCATAATTCCGCTGAAAATATGAAAATGTCACACATAGCAATCTGAAACCTTGGCAGCTATGATCGCATCAGTACACAGACGTGCAGGAACCTGGACTCGCTGTGTCTCGAGTGCAGTTCTTTTATTCTCTCTCGGTGATTGATGCTCTGGCTCACAGATCTTGCTTGTTTATGTGCTATCAGCTGTTATAATCCGCCCCCTTCCTCCCCCCTCTTGAATTCAATATTTTACGGCACAGAGACAGAAATTGGATGACAATGGTAGAATGCCAAAGGCACAAGGCCAGACATGGTTAAGGAGGTTATAAGTGTGCGGACCCAACTGCTTCTGAAGGTGTCCAGGGTCTCGTGAGATATGAATAGACGATGGTAAGACCATTTTTCCTTAAGTTCATATTGTGGCGTCACGTGGATAGTGAAAAGTGCTAACCTAGAGCTTTTCGAGAGAAAGGTTGGAGTTATTTCTGAATAGAAGTCCCAAGTACAGTGACTGTTTCTTAAAATCGTTCAAAGGAAGATCTGTATTATATTTTATTAGCTTTTTCACATTCACAATCGTGAAGCACTGCAGCACTGACAATTTAACCTGCATTAGTGTCGTTGAGCAATTTAATTTGAAAAGTAATTCTTGCTAAATACATGCACAACAAACTATTTAAAACCGTGCACATTATATTTTATCGTCAAAGCTGCAGCCCAGCATCAGTACACAGACCTGAAGGAACCTGAACTCACTGTGTCTCGAGTGCAGCTCTCAGTGTGGAACATGGTATTTACAATATGAAACTGATTTTCGTAAAATATAAACACAGGTTGCATATTTTAGAATTGTCTAAACGTGCATCTTTCAGCCACCGTATAGTTGCCCATACTTCAAGGTGCAATAAGGGGGGGGAGAGGGGGCTGGCCCCGCCCGGAGAAGTGTCACTCAGTCGCCTCTTTCCGTTTTCTCTTTGATGGATCATTACCGTCCCATGGACTCCTTGCATTGCCATGCATGAGAGTTTATTTTTCTTCTAAAATACACAATGAATTGTCACACATTCAGTTATGTATGCCCCGCAGGCACCATATAATCAGATCCACCCTTCCTCCTACTTTGATTTCCAATGTATGAGGGTTTTTGTTAATGTTTTTGTCAGGACTCGACTGCGAACCTCAGCCTAAGATTCCCACCCATTGTCTTTTACTTGGGGAAGTCCTAAATCCCAGAAAGCCACGCCAATTTCAATATTTTAAGCATCCGTCTAACTTCCAGCATGCCTGGGGTTTGCTCCTACTGTTGCCAGACCACAGACTCTTCCTGCTTTTCTTTTTTCTTCCCTCTCTGGGCTAGTTCCCTCTCTGTCATTGTCTCTCCAATTGTTTATTTCACTTCATTTCGTTCCATCCATATGCCTCGAGGTATGTGTCTCTAGCAACTCAGTCATAAAGAGTACTAGCTCACATAATTATCTACACACACGCACCCACAACCCCATACACTCGCGGACACACCCACCACACACACAAATATAAATAACAGAAGAAAAGAAAACTCTGTGCCTCTTCTCCACCCAATCATGCAAATCCACCTTCAGCGAAGGCGCCGAACAATGAGCAAAGAAAACCCATACACTTTTAAACAGTGTGTTTCTTGTCCTCCACAGAAAACAAATCAGTCTCACTTTGCTTTACATTTGCTTGCCTCTCAAACATCTACCCTAAAAAGTACTGCGGCAAATCTCCCTACCACTCTCAATCTTCACACTTGCTGTTGATCTTCCGTGTGGGAATTTCAACATCCACGTGTGGTTTCCACCCTTCATTGCAGGCTCCAGTGATCATCCACTGTCCTCCCTCTCTATCCAGCCTGTACATCAGTTCCTAACTGTACACAACCAATGCATGTTCTTTTTATCAGTTTTCCAACTCCTTCATATCCACACACTGCCTTGTACATTTGCTTTTCACATGTGCCTTACCTGTTCTCCACATACCATCTGCTCTCTGCATACTAAATCTAATCAGCACTATTTCTGTAATCTACATCTGCTCACTACCCTAATGATTGACTCTTAGCCCTCTTCAGTCTTTCTCCAAGCACTCCCATCACTTTTGCAACTTGCACACTACTCTGAAAAACATCTGCTTCTAACCCTTTCCATCTCTGCCCCTTTTATATGTCCACTCTGTTCATGGCGTAACTGGCGTCACACCGCTCTACGACACACTACTCTACGCAGCATTAATCAATGCAGCGCAACTCCCACCCCCCCCCGCAATCATTAGTATTCGGTTAGTATTCGGTTAGTATTCAGTTAGTGCTCACAAGAATACCACTAGTCTTCAAACAGTGGTCACAATCAATGAGATATGAGATTAGCCTTCATTTTGCTCTTGAAATAGCACAAGAGCTGCAAATAAACCCTACTAGTCTTCATTTAGCAATCAATTGAAGTGTTCATTATGTATTTGAAGGGTAGTTGAGTAGAACTAGTATTCCCTCATTAGCATATTTCGGCTTGTGGGCATACTACTTAGCCTTCATGCTTACTAAATGAATACTACATTTTAATAGTAAATGAATACCGCTGTAACCACTGGAATCACACTATTTGAAGATCTTCCATTTTGGTGAGGGGTAGCCTTCACGGGCACAGGGTTGTTTCAGAAGTACAAAAAGTCTTCTTATTTATGCTTAGACCATGGTATTAGGCAATCCAAATATAAATCAGAAAGTTTGACGCTGAAACAGTCTTTTATCAATAATTGGGACTAAAGAATGTTTCTGATATTTTGCTCAATAGCGAATTTAAAGCAACATTCAATGATGCCATCTCGCCAACATAGCTAAATGGTCAAACCATATACCAAGATAATTTTAGCATTAATGATGTTCCACCTGATTTGATTTTTTTCCCCTGATTTTCAGAGTTTTCAGCCACACGTGACCACCATAGTCTTTCAATATTACCAATACTTTATCTCTGTTGCAGTGTGCATGTAATGTCTCCAATGTCCTTTCCAGCCCGCTACATGTGTTGTTCAAGAAGAAGGTGTCTATGGAATAGTGACTGGTTGCCTACTGGATAGGGCACAGCACGAACAGCGAAAAGCCAAGAATGTTATCCATGGGCTCACATTTACCTCTAAAGTCGGTCTGGTAGCAGGGGAGCAAGTTCTTCTCTTGTGCACAGGTCTCCAACTTCCCCAGGATTCTTGCTTAGCACATTGTCTCAATATCCAAAGAGGCTTAAGGTGATAGTTGGACGGTCTGGGTAAGGAGCCTTTTGGTGTAGCCACAACATGAGACAGGGTGGTGTGTTGATAACGAACTTTATTAACATCAGCAACAAGACATCAGCGCGCCCGCCGCCTGCAGTCAGCCTGTGAGAACGGACAGCTGGCATCCGGCACTTGGCATAGAACCTTCGGCATTCCAGCTTTCCACGGCGGTGCGTGGAGCGGAATGACGTCACAACATACCCTCCTTTCCTCTACACGCAGGTAGGGAATAAAAAGGAAAACAATGGGAAGGAAAGGCATGTAAATGTCAGAAGCATAGAACTTAACAATAAATCATCCGACAATGAAGTCATGCAAATGCTGAGGGGGTCTCCTGGCCCGTAAGGGTCTCTGATAGGATGGAGCTCTATGGAGATCAGGTGAGTCATCATTTGTGTTAAATGGCCTTTGACTATTGCTCAGGTTATCCCCACCAGGGCCTGGTGCCCTCACTCCTACAACTGTGCGAGCACTGTTGAGCAATTGACTGTCATGAGCCAACATGTACCCAGAACATGAATTCCTAGTAACCACTTTACTAACCACGCTTTTGGGAACATGATCTCGTGAGCAGTACTTTGCTACCCTACGTAGGTTCCACTTTTCACCATTCTCTAACACAACATAGAATGGGCATGCTTCCTTTACCTGGAAGGGTGCTCGAAATTTGCATAAGCCTCTTACCCAGCGTCCGGAACGGAGCTTGACCCAATCACCAGCAATTATGCTGCACACATTCTTTTCCTTGTCGTGCACTCTACAGGAAGCATGCTCAGGAATGCTCACATCACATCCATTCTCTTTCTTTCCTTCAACCAATTCTCTGATCCACGGAGGCACCAGTTTTGAAGGTGGTTTCCTACCCCGCATGGCGACAAAGGGAATAGCTCCTGTTTTTGCATTTTCTGTCGAGCGATAGGCCCATACCAACTCGCTCAGAGTCTCCTCAATGTCAAGATTATTGGTTATTGCCAAACTTATCGCGCTTTTGATCATGTGATTGGCTCTCTCGACAATCCCATTGGATTGCAGGTTGTACAAAGTCGTGAACGTGTGTTTAATACCACACTCACTCAGAAATTCTCTCATCTCACCAGAAGTTAGCTGAGTCCCGTTGTCCGTAATAAGGACAGCGGGATGACCCTCCTAATTGAAAATCATACGCAAAACCTTAATGGTAGTTTGAGTGGTTATTTCAGGGAGTAGGTAGACAATGAGCCACCGAGTATGAACATCCACTACCACTAACCCAAATCTTTTGCTGGGGTGAACACCCGGCATAGGCCCAATGAAATCGAGGCATATGCTGTGCCACACTACACCCAGGTCATGGATGGAATTTGGGACAGATTGGGGTCCCACCTTGAGTCGCTTCTCACTTTCCCAGCACTCACTGCACCTCTCCACCCAATCGACCACCTCACCATCCATACCAGGCCACCAAAATTCGTTCCTCAGCTGTTTCCTCATAATGGTTTGGCCCAGATGCCCTTCATGCGCCAAGTCAAAGAGTCTTTTCCGAATGTCAAATGGGGGAATTATTTTGTCTCCACGCACGATGACCTGACCAGCAATGATTGACAATTCGTCAATGACTGCATTAAAAGGTCTAATGCTGATAGGCAAGGGGCTCTCCCTACGTCTACCTTTGGAAATGAGATTCATAACATTCTTTAGCACTTCATCCTTACACATAGCTTCCACCCACTCTTTCTTACTGACTGCGCCGCTACTCCACTGAACTACATCTTCGACACTGGCGATGGCCCCTTCACTTTCTTTTGTGTTAATAACGAACTTTATAAACATCAGCAACAAGACATCAGCGCGCCCGCCGCCTGCAGTCAGCCTGTGAGAACTGACAGCTGGCATCCGGCGCTCGGCATAGAACCTTCGGCATTCCAGCATTCCACGGCGGTGCGTGGAGCGGAATGACATCACCACATACTTTATTATAGAGCTGGTGGAAAAAAATAGATACCCTTCGGAAATTCAGGATCATGGAGACCTGAAGAAAATGCACATGTAAGAGTGTTCCTCAAGCAATGTAACTAGCAGTCTGCAACTCCTAATTATGACCCCCGCCCTGCTAGGCTGCGCCACACGCCTAGGGGGTATATTTACAAGTCCCTATCACCACAGGAAAGTCACTTTCATCAATGTGTCTGTGGCAATAGGGATTTCGCCTTATTTTCAAGGCAGTGTTAAAACCACTTAGAGTGGTTTAACGCCGCCTTTTAAATAAAGCACCCTTTCAGCTATACTGAGCGTGAAAGCAGTGGACAATGGGTGAAGCAGTGGGTGTTCCACTGCAACACCCTTTGATTTTGATGCTGCCCCCTATTTACAAGGGGGGCATACGACTATTTAATATGAGCTTCCATAACTCAGGGGTTACGCTGGTTAGATGTTGGTTAGTGCTCCCATGTCTTGGAATCTTTTAATCTACAAATTTCAAATAATTTAGCCCATGTTATGTCCTTTTGTTGTCTCTTGCCCCTCCAATCGCTTTTTATGTAGTTTTTTTAGTCTCCAGATCTTTTCAGCCATTAACTCATTAATGGCTGGATCTTTAACCTCCAAAGGCTATTAAACACCCGTTTCTCTTCTCTCGAAGCGGGTGAAAAACATTTATTGATTACAGCTCAACGCTGAGGGCAAGATCATAGAATTGCTACATTATGGGACGAGCAGCTGCTGAAGGGAACTTGCCACATTACACAAAGTAGCATCGCCATCTTCATTGAAGTGAGAGGACCACAAGCGTAGCAAAGCTGCGACCTGAGCGGACCCTTTCTAACTCGAGAGCAAGAAAGGCGATCGTCTGCTCTACGCCATATGCTCACCTGCCTGTCTATCTGCCGGCCTACCTAATAACAGTAATGGGGAGGGCCATTTACTTAAGTGTTCTGAGTAGAGTGAGTACTTCCTAATTTCTAAGGAATACTAACACTAAGCAGAACAAATGGAGAGAAATGCGAGAGTAATCAATACTGCACAATAATAAGGAGGGGGTGGTTATATCTGATTGGAATATCAGCGTGCACCTTTTGATTCAGGGCTCTTACCTGATGACAGTGTAAATTATTGAGCAAATCCCCTCACATGTACTTCGTTGTCTCTGAATAGCATTACCGCTTTTAGGAATTCCCAAGTCTGCAATGCCAAAATAATGATGATCTTCATCTAGTGTGGATGTCAATGAGTTTGAATGTAAATCTGAGCCTTGTGCCTCCCTTTAAAACTGAGTACCCACCAGGATAACCATTCAGAGCTTTAACATCGGGCCTCCTAAGTGCATGGTGCTGAGTGACGTAAACTAAGATAACACTCATACTGGATTCTAGAGACATGTATCAACCATGCAGCAGATTTATCTCAATGTACACAATGTAATTTCAATCCATCCGTAAAGGCCTATTGGCTTTAACACACGTTTCCACAATAAATAAGTCAGACCTACTGTACTTGTAGCTTTTCATAACAAACAGATCTGTCCTATGACATCTGACATAACTTTTCTAAAAGAACCAAACATGCCTATAACCTTTATCACTGGCTTGTCACCATCATCTACCCAAGCCTAGTATATTGAACATAAGCTTCCTTACAAGGCAGCCATCAGACAAACAGACACCAAAAGTACAAATACAATTACAGTTGTAAACTCCATATAAAACAGAAGGGCTAACAAGCACTAGAACACTACAAAGCTTCTGCCACAAGGGTTTATCCAAAGGGGGAAATCAATTTCAAAACCATTGCTTATTAAGTTAATCTGTGTGATTCTATGTAATAAAATACCAGCCTGCAGACTTGAACAATGAATACATTTCGCAAGAAGTAAGTTAGACCTACTACCTTTGTCATAAGTATTCATGATAAACAGATCAGAGCTATGATATCTGACATAACTTTTCCCAAGGAAACGATTCAGACTATAGCCTTCATCATTTTGTCACTATAACCAACTGAGGCCTCCTCTGTTGCACATAAACTGGCAACCATCAGGAAAACACCCATGTTAGTACTAAAAATATACACATTTACAGTACACAAAGCAATATACAACCACCAAGGGAGTAGCCTGAAAATCCAAATACCCTACAGTTTGAATTAAAGGTCTGAGGCTCTGTGATTCTGAACCCGTTTTGTAAAAGTCATGGTATCGTTACGATTCTGATAGTAGCAAACCGCAAATGGCGAGTGCGGCAAGTACGAGTGTTTTCGTCATGTTCGATTGATGGATTCACTACGTATTTGGGGATTTCGTTCTGAACCTTCGGGTTCCATTTTGTGTACGGCAGCCATTTTGTGGTTGCCCTCACATAGGCCGATGACTACGGCTGAGCGAGTCTTTGGGACACGTACACCTTTAGCTGACTTCTAGATGACCTGAGCGAACTGACTCTGTTGCCTGAAGCTAACCTTGCTGAGCCAGTTCCTTGTCCGGCAGCTGATCAAGATAGAGATCAAAGAGCAGGACATTGCTGAGTTTATGGTATACACACACACACACCCTTCTATCTTGCTTCACATCTGTTTCTTTTCCTTCTTTAATGGCCTGTTTATGATTTGGGTTGTGGTCTTTTATTATGGGGTTGTCCGGCCTGTCCGAGCAAGAATGTTGGGCCTTCCCGTGTAATTGATGGTGGGCTGGACAACTGAAAAGTGGGATTGTCGTTATGCGATACCTTTTGCAATGTCACCTACGATTGGACAGTTTGTAAATAATGGGTGTTTGTCAGGAATGTGATTTTTAGCATAAAAGACGATGTCTCGCAATACGAAATTTGAGCAGTCTCTAGCGAACTACACGTGTCGTACTTCGTAGACTTCTGTTCCTGATTGCAGCCAATAAATTTGATCTTTGACGTCACCGAGAAGTATCTTTGACGTCACCGAGAAGTATCCTGTGTCTCTGTATTCTAAGACATGTGAACTCGAAGACTTTGGGTGTGCCCCTGGCACCGCTGGGTTCTAAAACCCGGTTCTTCAGGTCTGATGGCACCAGCGAAATGAGTAAGTCCATACCTCCCTATAAGAGCTTCCTTGTCTCTTCAATACAAACATCTATTTATTCATCCTTTAACCCTTCCATCCAAATGCTGATATCCACCATTCCATTATTACATTATGTTGTTCATTCATTCTCCCATCCATCATTCAATCTTTCACCATTCCATCCATCCATTGGCCATTCCATCCTCTATCCATCCTGCCATCCATTGTTTATGCATTCATCCTTCCATTCATCCATCCACCGATACATCCATCATTTGACTTGCCTATCCATCAATACTGCTTTTCATCCAACAATGGATCCTTTTGTCTATCCATTCATCCACCTATCATCCATCCAACCTCTCAGATTACCAGTTACAATACCATCCATCCATACTTCTTTTCAGATTTCCATTTACTCTGCCATCCTTCCATCCATTCATTAAGATTTCCATTTACTCGATCCAGTGCATGTTGTTGAACGTCTGTCTAGTGCTTGAAAATATTGTGTTGCTGGGCAAGATGGCCGCTGCAGAGTTGTGCTGAGAGGTCGCATTCACTCCCTCTCCTGCACATCAATGGTCGGACTGACGAGTAGGATGCTGTGTACCCTGATGAATACTCCTGATGGCTCCAGCACCTTGGAGGCTTAGAGGACTGTACGAATATAAAGGGGGTTTATCTCCGCTTTTTTGGCTTTAAAAGCCAAGAAAGCGGAGATAAAATTATCTCCCTATTACCAAGCTGTCGCTAACACCAGTTAGTGACAGCTAATAGGAGATAGCGACCATCTTGGGCCCCGCTTTGCATGTCAGTGATATTTATCACTAATGACATGCAAAGTGGGCGTGCCAAGATGTTAGCGACTGGAAACAGTCCCTAACATCGCTATCTCCTATTACCAACTTTTGGAGATATTCGCGCTAAGCGCGAATATCTCCAAAAGCTAACACCTGCCCTGAGCAGTTCTTAGCCATGTTATCCAATGGGAGGTGGATAACATGGCTAAGAGCATTTGCTTGATAATGCATGAATATCGCTGACTTTTCAGCGATATTCATGCATTGCGGCCGTTTTTTATCGCATTTGCGATAAACCTTGCTAATAGCAAGGTTTATCTGCGATAAAAATGTGCGGCGATAATTTTTGTCTCTAAACAAGTTAGAGACAAAAATTATCGCTAGTTGTTGGTAATATGCCCCTCAGTTATTTCAAGAAACAAACCCTTTGGATTGGACTGGCTTGGGTCTGGGTTTAAAGAAAGGCTGCTGGGCTCATTGACAGACAGAGCATGGCGCCTAAGATACCCCCCCCCCCCCCGGTCTGCAAAACCGGAAAAAGGGAGCGAGAAGGCTAAAGAACTGCCAGACCCTCCAACAACAAAAGCAGGGGCAGCTGCTACTGCAAAGATGGACACTGCCGCCGGAGAAAGGAAAGAAAGGAGAGACGCGGGGTAAGCCGAGGGTGGCCGCCAAAGGCAATGATGGACCCCCAGCGGAGGCGCGTAACCTCGCTTTGACTAAAAACGGGAACGGAGACGGCAAGTACAAGACCCGAGAGGTAGGAATGCGGCAACCTACCCTGGCAGAGGTTCTTTCGTCGAGGACTCCCGAGCAGGCCGATCCGCCTCACGAAACAGATGCACTGGTGGATACTGGAAGAAACGTCCTCGAGGACGTTACAGACGCTGAGAGCACAGAGAACTTGGTTGCCAAGCAACGGCCCGCTCTAGCGCAGGAGCAGGATCAGAAGCTCATTGCAGAGGTTCAAGCAGCAGCAACAGCAACAGGAGAGGCTTACAGCAGAGGTGAGCCGCCGAATGGAATGAGAGATGGAGGCAAGCGGGGTCAAGGGGGGTCTCCAACCATAGACTCAGGGGGTACAAATGCCGATATGTTGGGGGCCTTAATGCTAGTGGAGGCAGAAATGAATGCCTCAAAACATTTGAATGGCACTTGGGGCAGCAGGGTCAATCTAGCAAACGAAGACAACCCGGCAGAAGGTCTGAGCAAACAGGCACCGGGAAAAGGGGATGGTGCTTCTATTGAGGGTGAGTGCTTCTTCTCCCTGAATGAGGACTCAGAATCGGTATTATCATCTGATCAGAGCTCGGAGGGGGAGGAGGAAACCGGGTCAGGGTCTAGTACATCAGGAAAAGAATCGACAATGAAGAGAAGAACCTCAAAATCAAGGAGGCAGACGTCCGGGTCCCCCCACACCCGAGAAGCGGCTACTATGGGACTACTCGGCTACCTCGCAGGTCTATCAGGAGGACGTGAGTACTGGGGGTGTCTCATCTGGGGCTACCCCTGCCACGATTCTTTTGACATTTTATTTAGCACTCTTAAGCAGATGCAAGGTGTAGCAAGGGCAGAAAGCCGCAGAGCAAGACAGGCCTCAAAGAAAATTTAGAATACCCTGAGGAAAGTTAATAAACTGTATGATGAAATCGTGGACAGAGTAACGGAGGTTGAAGAGCGCACTGGCAGGCTTGAAGATGATGTCGGGAACTGGAAAACATTCAAACCAGATCAGGAGAAGTTGGCAGAGGACATGCGCTGGAAGATGGAAGATTTTGAAAACAGGCAGAGACGGAATAATGTTAGACTTTTGGGTGTGGCAGAAGGGACAGATGTTAGACAATTTGTGATTGATCTGTTAAAGGGGGCCTTTCTGGAGTCGCAGTGGGAAAAGGAGATACGGAGAGCACATAGGTTCCCCTTTATGATGAAGAAACCCCGAGGCTCGGGGGGTACAGGGGGTGAAGGACCGGGGAACCTGCCCAGGGCGATATTAGTGAATGTTGCGAACTTCCTGCTGAGAGAAGAGATAATTGGCAAGGCAAGGCCAGACAATAGGAGGTCATTGGAAGGCATCACTTTTTTCGCCAGGCCTGACTTCTGTCACGTCACTATGGAGAGGAGATGAAAGCTTAGACAGATGATTGCTCCTTTTCAGGCATTGGGCTTGGAAGCATACCTCCTCTTCCCTGCTAGGCTCAAGGTAGTTGTAAGGGGAAAAGCCCAGATGTTCTTTTCAGAGATCAAAGCCCAGCTATTCTTGGAGGAAATGAGGAAGCAGAAAGGTGGTTAAAGGGCTAGACCCAGGGTGTCCGTATATAACATAGTCAGCTGAGTATAGGTATATTATGAGGGGGAAGCACAGCACATCAAGAGGAAAAGTGGGAGAGGGATGCGATCGGCACAATTCAAGGCGGGCACACACAGGTCTCCTGACTTATTTGCCTGTAAGGGGGAGGGGGGGTGGGGGTAGGGGGGAGCAGGGGGAGGGGGCGCGGGGGGAGGTACAGGGAGGAAGGGGGCAAAAAAGGGGCACAAACTTTTGTTATTTTTCTATGTTGGCACATCACACTTATGAAAAGAATGTTGTAGAATGTACACAGTATGAAAACGGCAATGGATTAGAATGTATACAGTACGTGAAGAGGATTGAATGGAATCAACAGACGCGAGCTTTCTTAACGATTCAGTAGCTTCACTGGTAGGACAAATGGGTGTATATGTATGGCGTGTAGAATCATTTCGATGAATGTCTGTGGACTCAATGAAGTCAACAAAAGACTCAAGGTGGCTACATTTCTTAAAACACTGCATCTCAACCTGGTATGTCTGCAGGAGACCCACATAGAGGGTATTAAAGGATATCTCTTGGAGCAGTTGGGTTTTTCAGTATTAGCGAATTCAAGGGACCAAGACTAGAGGGGTGGCATTACTAGGGAGGAGTGGAGATACAATAGTGAGAAGGAAGAAGGAAGATCAGTGGGGGAGGTGGGCAATACTGGAATTGGTTTTTAAGGGAGATACTTTCACTCTGGTCACAATATATGGGTCAACAGAGGATGACCCAGACGTTTTTCAGTATCTGGATGTCGAGCTAGCACAATGGCCCAAACCAATCGTTTGCTGCGGAGATTTCAATCTGCATGATCTTGGTAGCTCATTTGCTCAACCTGGGAGACAATATATAGGGAGGATAAAGAAGGTGTATAGAGCACTCTCACACATGGTGTTACATAACTCCTTGGAAGACCCCTGGATAAAGTGGCATCCGCACTTAGACGGCAGCACATTCTATTCAGCTCCTCACAAGGTATTGGTCCGATTGGATTATTTTTTCATTTCAAATACTTTGATTACTGGCTCAAAAATTGAAAGATACCCCCGAATGATTTCAGATCACAGTCCACTAGTAGTGGCACTTAAGCTGGGTCAGGTCCAAAGGAGAGATGTATCTTGGACCTTTGAACGTGCACTATTACAAGATCAGGCATATCGGGACTATATGGCCGTATGGATAAAGGATTTTTAGGATATAAATAGAGGGACAGCACCACCGGGGGTTGTATGGGATTCATTCAAGACGGGGGTCAGGGGAGAGACATTCAGGTTTGTGTTATCTAGTCAAAAGAAGGAGAGATTAAGGTCAGAAGAACTACGACAAAATCTTTTGAAATTGGAAGCAGATTTAGCAGTAGCTTTTACTCAGAATTCCCTGCTCGACCAACTATTGTTTAGGATTACCGCAATTAGAGCAGAAGCCCTTGAAGGTATGGCTAAAAAAGCAGCGGAGAAATATCTGACCAAAAGGGAGAAGGCATACGAACTCAGTGAGAGGGTGGGCCATATTTTAGCGGTTCGGAGTAGGCAGAGAGCAGCAATATCTGATGTTAAGGAGATTGTTGATGCACAGGGAAATTCTTTTACAGAGACAGGTCAGGTGAGGGAAGTCTTTAGACAATTCTATATAGGTCTTTACTCCTCTGATAATATAGGGGGTATGGAGGAGGTAGAGGGGTATCTGAGGGATGTTCCTCCTCCGGTGCTTGAGATGGATAACAAGGAGGAGTTAGAAGCCACATTTCAACTGGAAGAATTTGTTATGGCTCTTGGCAGCCTACCTTCGGGGAAAGCTGCGGGTCCAGATCAGATCCCGGTGGAATTTTTTTAAGTATTCCAAACGGTGTTAGCAGCTGATATGTTTAATATTATGTTATTGGCTCAGAAAAGAGACTCGATACCTGATTCCTGGGGAGCTGCTGATATCATAGTAATAGTAAAAAAGGGTACACCACCCACGGCTCCAGGCTCGTATCGACCCATTACACTAATGAATGCCGATGTAAAAGTTTACTCGAAAATGCTGGCCAAAAGATTATCAAGGGTAAGTAAGAGCCTGGTTAGTCCCTCCCAGCATGGGTTTATCCCAGGGAAAGGTACAACGCAACATGTCAGGCAAGTAATCACAATGTTCGATGCAGCAGGTATCCTGGGAGACCCTATGGCAGCACTGTTTTTAGATGCAGAGAAAGCATTTGATAGGGTCTCCTGGGGATATCTATGGTCTGTCATGAGATGGAGTGGCATAGGGGAGGGATTCATAAAGGCTACACAAACCCTATATAAAGATCCGAAAGCCAAGATCAGGGTTAATAGGGGGCATTCGGCATGGGTTAAGATCAGCAGGGGGACCAGGCAGGGCTGTCTCTCTTCTCCCTTGTTATTTGCGCTTTATTTAGATCCGTTTCTCCGCCGATTAGAACAAAGTCCAGAGATTCCAGCAATGCTGATGAACGGCTGCTTGATAAAAACTTTGGCGTATGCTGACGATGTGGCCATTCTGACACCCAATCCGGCAGGGGCTATTAGGGAGGTGGAACTAGAAGCCCAAAAATTTGGTAGGGTATCGGGATATAGCTTGAATAGTTCGAAAACACAGATTGTAGAAAATAGGTATGTTGCTTGCAATGACGGTAGGGTAGTTGGCTCAGCAGTTAACTTGGGAGTCGTGATCACAGCAAATCTAGAGGACGTAGTAAGAAATAATATGACTCCCTTAATGGCACGAGTAAAATCAGATTTAGACAAAATGAATAACCTACATTTGTCATTAGTGGGCTGTACTAATATAATTAAGATGATGATTCTTCCTAAGTTTCTTTACTTTTCTAGATCCATTCCATTATTATTTGAAGCAAGTTGGTTTAATGCACTAGAGGTGATTTTGAAAAGATTTATATGGGCGCAGGGAAAGACACGGAGGGCCTATAGGTTCATCTCCCTTCCGAGAGAGAAAGGTGGGTGGGGAGCACCGGATTTTAGATTGTATTATAAGGCGGCTTCCTTACAATACATGCAGGGGTTTAATTGGAGGGGCGAACATTGACTGAAGAGTTGCCAGCTTTTCTACGGAGGTGTATTCAACAGTCCTAGGGGCAGAAGCGGTAAACTGCTTGTTGAATAGTATCGATTACGGAACAAGGTTTAAGACAGTAGCAGCCGCTGTAAACATCTGGAGTGCTTTTTTGAAAAAATCAACATTGGGGAAATACAACAGATATGTTAGGATGTATAAAAATAGGTCATTTCCCCCAGCTGTATTTTCAGACACAACTATGGCAGACTGGGAGGCAAGGGGGATTACACAAATTGGTGACACTGTTAATACTGATGGGATGATGCAGTTCAGTGAGTTGAGGAATAAGTACGGTCTAGATAACAGAGGCTTTTTTAAGTATCTTCAGATTAGGAGTTTCTTAGGCAATAAGAAGGGTGGGGCCGCTGGGTTTAGCAGGAATGAGATTCTTGAGAAAATAAAGCTGACTGTGGATTGTACGATACGATCTTTTTATGCAGGTTTGGTAAAAGGGAAAAAGGATGACATGGAAAAGCACAGTAATAAGTGGGTGGAGAAATTGGGTGGTGAGCAGGTTTGGTTTCAGGAATCCCTAGAATTAGGTCGAATGGTTCTGTGTTCATCCCCTTTACAATCCCAACACTATAAAACTCTATTCTCATTGTATTTTACGCCAGCTAGGATTGCAAAATGGGGCAGTACTACAGGTATTTTTTGTCCCTGATGCAATTCCCTAGGATCAGAGAGTGTCCACATCTTTGCCACATGCCCTCAACTACACACACTAGTGAAGGGATATAGAGATCTTTCTGGTTAGGTCACTGGGAATTCAAATAGTGCTCACTCCTCCCTGGATTCTTTTAGGGGTTGGTGCGGATGGAGATGCGGTACCACTGGAATTTTTGTTTGTGGCAATGGCAGTGTACAGATTAACCATAGCCAGGGCGTGGCTCGATAAAAACCCTCCGGGAATGCAAACCTGGCTGGCTAATCTATTATCCGCATATAATTTGGAGAAGAATATTTATGCTCGGAAGGGCAAGAGGAAGAGGGCCTTGGGTCTAAGAATTTGGGAGCCAGTAAATAAGTGGAAAGAAGGATTGGGTAATCATTGAACTTGTGGGAAAATATTGTGGTGTTTTGGTATAAGAATGATAAAAGTTTAATATATATATATTTTGAAAATGTACTGTATATGAATAAAGGCCATGAATTGTTGAAATAATATGTTGAAATGTATAAAGTAAAAGTGTGCATAATTTGGAAAATAAAAATATATAAAAAAAAAAAAAGATTTCCATTTACTCTGCCTTCGTTTCTCCCATCCCTCCATCTGCTCAGATTTCTATTCACTCCGCCACCATTAATCCATCCATCTATCCATCCATCCATCCGTCCATTCATCCATCCACCTACTCTGCTATCCTTTCACTCGTCCAGTCTGACCATGTCAGGTTCTCATTTACTTTTACATACTTTCATCCACCTACCTACTCATCCTCTCAATCACTGATCTGCCCACCATTTCAGCAACTCATGCATCTATCCTTTTACTCACCCATCCTTTCACTCACACATCCATCCTTCATCCACCGATCCTTTCACCTACTCATGCATCCATAAATTCATCCATCCATCTATTCATCCTCCCACTAATCCATCTATCCTTTCACTCACTAATGCATCCACTCATCGATCCTTCCGTCCCTGTCCTATCAACCCATCTTTTATTCTTCAATTTAGCATTAATTACACGCTATTATTTGCCAATTTGCATAGAACTGAGACCCATTAACAAGCCTACACTGTAGCTGCTAAAGCCGGAAGTTCACAACACCCATGACAACAACTCTAAAAGGGCCTAACAAAGTTATCATATTGTATATCTTCAATTACAACTGCTTGCCAGAGGGGATATGAAACACACAAAAGGTGATGGGAGGATGCCTGCACAAATTAACCACTGGTAATGGCTCAGCGTGGCAGTGTAACCCATCGTTCTTTTGCTCACCATGCTACCACAGTTTGGACCAAGCCATAAGCAAATCAGTCTTGATCCTGCTCCTCATTGCAAGCAGCGTCTCATCACCTTTTGTGGACATTCATGAAAATGATGGACTGGAATGGCCCAAGTGATTTTGACTGGCTGTGACTTTTGTAAGCAGTTCACCTGTCATCTTGTTCATACACTCTCTTATCCATTGCATGACTGTCCAACATGAACAATGGTCAGTTTGGTTCTAGTCAGTCCATGGGCATTAGGTCAATATGTAATGCCAGTCCTTGCCTGTTCTGGGCATGAGGAAATTAGGACTGAAGTTTCCTCAAGGGGTGATTTTCTGACAAAGAAATATGTTCTTACAGTGGAAACAAAAGTTTGGAGGACGTTACTTATTGATCTCACGCCCAAGGACTGCTGCTAGTTATTGATCTACCACCCAAGGACTGACTAGAACCAAACTGGATTTCATAGAGTCTTGAGAAAGCTCCAGCCACAAAGGCATTGAAACATGAGTTGGCTGGCAAAAAGGACTGAGCACATAGTTTGCAGGATAACCAGCAAATATCAAATAGAAGGACTTAATCAACAACACCCACAATTTAAAGGACTTTTTCTTTCTATCATTGTATCGAAATGGTATTTAGACTAAATGCAAAACGAATAAAGAAAACAGGAAACCCTATAAAAATACACATTTACTCATGAGGAGGAGTTGGACAACCCCTGGAGAGTTTCATAAGGTTTTCCAACAGATTGAGAGACATTACGTATTATTGTGGCTAAGGTGGGAGAATATCGGGCCTGCAGGCATTGCAATACGTTTACATCCTACATGTGATATGTTCCCGAGTGAAGATGTAGCAAGTGTCAGGAGGGAGAATGGAGAAGAAATCTATTACCAGCCCAAATACGTCTAAGAAGGAGTATGTCAAACTGGCAATTTTAAGTGACAGGATGAGCTAGGTTTCCACAACCAAGTGTATGATTCAGTGATGGTTGGCTGAGAAGTGTGGGTCTAGTTTTGTGGTAAACCAGGGTTGGTACCTGTCAATGATTATCACAACTACTAGCATATGTGGGTACAGTTTGATAGATGGCCCTCAAATACAGGCAGCCATGTTGGGTAATTGGAAGTGGTGCTAGAGCGCGGGTTCACCTGCCCAGAATTTTACCATACTCACCTGGGCCTTAAACACTGCGAGTAAATCCCTTCTGCTTACTCTTCATACACTGCGAGTAGATCCCTTCCATCTACTCTTCATACAAGTATTAGAGAACCTGGTACTCCCTCTGGCTTACCCTTTCTAGGTGATATAAGGCCAAAGTTTCACCAGCGAACTCCTTTGCTATCATTTATTCACACATTTATACAGAAAAAATTCCCTAATCAGTGCTTCCAGTTTTACCTAACCATGCACTTACTTCCTTAGGCAAGTGACCTCAATGCAAAGTGGCTTCCATTTACCACCCGCTCTTCTGCCCCCGGAGATTCCAAAACAAACATAGAACAATACAAACGGGTTTTGGTTAATAAATAAAAATTAATACATAATCAATAATCAATATAATTCAATCAAACGACTAACTACCTATTTTAACTAAACCCTAACCATACTACAGCTACCAAAAATACTGATAGAGCGCAGGTTCACCTGCCCAGAATTTTACCATACTCACCTGGGCCTTAAACACTTACACACTCTGAAAAGGTAAACCTACACTTTTAAACCAGTAAATATTACTTTTTAGGACCTATACCTTGTCTTACCAATCCTTGTCACCGGTACCTAGAGTCCTAAGGGATCAAGGGAGTTAGAATAATAGGCAGTATATAATCATTTGCACTCATTAAAGAACCACAGACTCGGGAAAGATTTAAACGCTTTATCTAAATAATGTTTTAAATGTTAATGTCCATACTAAATTAGTCAAGGCTTGATCAATCGAGAATAATATCAAAGCAAGAAGATGTGAGAGTATCATGGAACGTTCTTTAAGCATTGAAATATAGGAAGGCTAAGAAAAGGGAAACAACACAATGACATATCCCTCTCAGCTTTATATTTACCTATAATGGTGTAAAGACAAACCCTGGCCATGGGCTGGGATAAAGGACAGGACCTCAACGAAAGTGCAGGTGCCAACAGGATAGAACAGGTGCAGACCAGAATCAGGACAAATACGGACCAAATTGGATCAGGAGAGGACCACCACAGGTCAGGACCGGCTAAAGTGCTGCTTCACATCCCTCTCTGCAGCTAACAGTTGGACCCCGATTGGGTTATCGATCTCCTTCCCAGAACCCCGATTGGGTTATCGAATCTTCTGACAGAGTGCTCTGCCAACACCTCTGCTCTCGATCGCCTATTGAGTGCGTTGGGTCAGTGACAGGTAGCTATTCGGACAAGTCGGTCAATCTAGCTAGCTAAGCCTACCTTAGATATACCATTTTCCAGGGCAGCATACCACCCCCCAATGTTGCAAATGTGTGAATTCTCTCAATTTGATTGGTCAAACGACGAGGAGAGGTCATCACACCATACCAGTTATGAGGTCATGCTCTTCAATATTCAGATAGTTGTTCCCGCCCAATATTTTATTTTCCCATGCACTTTTATTCCACCCGGCAATGAATGTTTCAATAACAAATACAATGTATAATTTGACATCCTCTTGGAGGTTCAGGAGGTCGAGTTCCCAGGAAGATCTTCTAGGAAGACCATACTTGGCAGAATTTCAATGCCAGTACTTCTGGAATTTAAGCTTCTCTGCACAGGCGCAGTTCCTCCAAAGATGGAGTTCAGAAGTACATGTCAGGCCCAAAATACAATACATGTAAAAGTAGAAAAGCAACAGTTTTAGAACAAGAAATAAATGAATGCACTGTATACCACTTATCTCTACCCTATTCCCATTACTTTATTTTAACTACAGCGTTAGGAATTAAGCAACTTAGTAAAAGCAATAGTGCAAGTGTTAGCACATTAACGCACAGAGCAGCCATCTTAGTTCTAGTGCGCAGAAGCAAGAAATTCCCATCAAGCAGAGAGAATATATCATGTCACGTGAGTGTGACAGACGCATGCGCAGAAAAGTTTCCACGTTGCGACGGCCATATTAGATCACTCGAGTTACTGTTAGTAAAGGCGCATTAAAAAGCTTCCCCTAGATACTAGAAATGTCGTGTTTTGCATTGTTAATAAGACGAAACATGTTTATTAGTGTATTACAGTTTATTTCGAGAGGGCTGAGGTGCTTTACATGCAAAACCTTGCTCCATCAGTGGTGACTCATATTGCTGTCACATGAAAGTCAATGTTTGATCTGGGTGGCACCAGTGTGTGGCAGTAAGTGGAGTCTCTGGGCTAAAATGAGTATTGCAAGTGGAGTTATGTACATATAGAAGTGAGTGGGGCTGAGTTAAACAATGGGTGATACAATAGCAATAACCAACCAATGGCAATGATGAAATGGAGTGAGCGTCAGTGCTAGCAATCTACCTAGTTTCACTGGACCTATCCCTCAGAGTTAGCACACATAGGCCACTATTTTCAACTAAGGACAGATTTATAATGACTCACTTCAGACTGAACCTATTACATCATATTTTAGCAGTTGCAGCTGGATATACAACATATATAGAGTTGAAGGGCCTGTGCGGCTGCAACACCCTTCACTTTGTTTTATTATGTCCCCATTATGCTCGCCCTAGGAAGCTATTTTTAAAACACGTTCTAAAGAACGCTGGCCTCAAGCAGGCAAAGGTGGCCCTATTGTTTCTGAAATTGTCCACAGAGGTTTTAACACTTTTTTGTACTGTAAACATTTTAAGGTCGGCTGTGAGACTCAGAAACACAAGAGATGAGGGGTGAATATATATGATTGTAATACCTCTTTTGTCAACAATTTTAATAATGAATTGTGCGGGGAGGGCATTTTTTCTAGCATAAAGGAATTAGTTATCTGTGCACCTTATATGTCTGTTGTTATATGTAACCCCCCGACAAATGCATTCTGACCCACTCGAACCCAGGACAATTTATATAGGACCCTAAAGAAGAATGACATTGGAGAAGTGGCTCTATCTGTGAATTGATTGCACATGTATTTTAGCCTGGTTTTAATATGAATTGGTGATGTTACTTTTAAACTGTACTTTTATGGTATTGTATTTATGCCGAATAATGTATTTTGATGATGAACTATGGATCCAACTGTGTGGGTGTGATGAAATCCCAGAAGTCTGCTGCATGAGCACAACCATGTAAAGTACATGTCCTTACACTTTTCTGCAGTGTAGCAAGGTTACTAGCTGTGTAGACTAGTGGGGATGTGTTAACAATATGAGCCCTTGCCCTCATACAATGTGCACGCAAGACAGCACAGCAAGGCGGACTGCCGTGGTATACTGTGTGTAAGGCTCCAATTAAATACATTGACAAACCCACATCAATTTATCAGGAGCTGTGGCTTGAGTAGTGGCCAGAGAAATTGCATAGCATCCTGGTGAAACATGCACAGTAGTGGAAACACATTCATTACAGCACATTATGATAAAGAAAGCTATCCCCCCAAGGCAGATGTGGACCTTACCTCAACTTACCCGCACTGGCAGAGTAGGCCAGCAAGCAGTGTAACTGTGTTGTAATTTGTGGTATGGCACAAAAAATAGCCCTTGTCACACAGTGGTGTGTGAACAATGCAGAAAGACTGCCATCTGAAAAGCAAATACAGTGTCATATGGCCTTAATACAAACAAGTAACATAAGTACCACACATCATTGTTGTATTGAAAATGAATGTGTATAATTCTGTATTCCAGCCAGATTACTCCTGTCAACATCTAGCATAGTTCACAATTGACATATCTCCATTTTATTGTAGAGGGAGAAACTACTCGTCCTGACCAGCAGCCTGTCCTGGATAACAAACCTTCTGGCAATGACATCCTGCCCTCCATGGATGAGGACACTTTCAGCAAATCCTGGACTAGATTGTATCACCTTCTTTGGTTGCCAGAGGAGCTGAAGGTGTTGATGGGTCTCCAGAGGAACCACCTACAACAGGACTTACTCCATCTGCCAACCCAACCCTCAGCCCTGGACTCCCCGCTCCCGCCTCCCAGCTGCTCCTCCCTCCCACTTCGCCTTAAATGGAGACCGCGAGGACGCACAGCGGTCACACACAGCGAGCGCCGCGGATTGTGCGCCGAAGGCGCGCCAAAGGCAAGCCCGTCTGCGACCGTCCGTGCCTGGACCGCTCCCAGCACCAGGCCCCCTGGCCCCCGAGGATGTCAGCCCACACGACAGACTTACGACTCCTCCACCCTCTACGCACTCAACGCCGGCCGGAATCCCGCCTGCTACCAAGCCACCCCGGGCGTACCCACGGACCCTTCACCTGCCAAGCCTGCAAATTTACCTGCCTCCGGACCTGCACCGCCCCCGCCAAACCGAGCCCCAGCAACAACCACCTGAAGTGCATCCTGCTCAACACCCGCTCCGTCCACAGGCACACCGTCGAACTCTGGAACCTGCTCGACACAACAGCACCAGACATCGCCTTCCTCACGGAAACCTGGATGAACGCCTCCTCAGCACCCGACATCGCCATCGCCATCCCGGACGGATACAAGATCACCCGGAGGGACCACGTCAACCAGACGGGAGGAGGCATCGCCATCGTACACAAGAACACCATCCGCATCTCGACCAACTCCGACGACACCCTCACAACCGCCGAACACCTGCACTTCCAGATACACACCGACCCCAAGACGACCTTCAGAGGCACTCTCATCTACAGACCCACGGGACGTTGCACGCAATTCAGCGAAGACATCGCAGACTTCATAAGCCCGCAAGCCCTCCCCTCCGCTGACTACATCCTCCTAGGGGACCTCAACTTCCACCTGGAGAACAACAATGACAACGACACCACCACCCTGCTGGACAACCTCGCCAACCTCGGACTCAAGCAACTGGTGAACACCCGACCCACTACGCCGGCCACACGCTTGACCCAGTCTTCTCATCCAGCAAGCACATCTCCTTCAGCCACTCCACCGGACTTCATTGGACTGACCACAGCTGCGTCCACTTCAGCTTCAGAAGAACCACGACCCACCACCACCCGCAACAGGTCCCTCGCCGGAGCTGGAGCAAGATCACCGCCGAGCAGCTCACCACCTCCCTCAACCAGAAACCTCCCACCAGCACAACGGACCCCAACAAAGTAGCCAGCAACCTCACACAGTGGCTGACCGCCAGCGCCCTCCTGAAGAAACCAACAGCGGACCCCACCGACCTCAAGAACTTCCGCCCCATCTCGCTCCTCCCTTTTCCGGCCAAAGTCATTGAGAAGACCGTCAACAGACAGCTCGCCGCCTTCCTCAAGACGAACGGATCCCTCGACCACTCACAGTCCGGTTTCCGAGCCAACCACAGCACCGAGACCGCCCTGATCGCAGCCACCAATGACATCAGATCCCTGCTCGACAATGGGGAAACAGCGGCTCTCATCCTCCTGGACCTCTCCGCAGCGTTCGATACTGTCTGCCACCGCACCCTAGTGCAGCGCCTCAGCAACATCGGAATCCAAGAGAAGGCTCTGGAGTGGATCATCTCGTTCCTCGCCAGAAGAACCCAGAGAGTCCGCCTCCCCCCGTTCAGATCCGAAGCCACCAAAGTCATCTGCGGCGTACCACAAGGATCATCACTCAGCCCAACCCTCTTCAACGTCTACATGAGCCCCCTCGCAGCCATAGCACGCCAACACAACCTCAACATCATCTCCTACACTGATGATACACAGCTGACCCTCTCCCTCACCAACGACCCCGCCACCACCAGAGCTAGTCTACACGAGGGGATGAAAGACGTCGCCGAGTGGATGAAGAACAGCCGCCTGAAACTGAACTCAGACAAGACGGAAGTCCTCATCCTGGGATCATCGCACTCCACCTGGGACGATTCCTGGTGGCCCCCTGCCCTGGGCACCACTCCCAAACCAACGGACCATGCACACAACCTCGGATTCATCCTGGACTCCTCCCTCTCGATGACCAGACAAGTCAACGCCGTCTCCTCATCATGCTTCAACACCCTGCGCATGCTCCGCAAGATCTTTCGATGGATCCCCACCGAAACCAGGAAGACAGTCACCCATGCACTCGTCACCATCCGACTGGACTACGGGAACACCCTCTACGCCGCAACCACAGCCAAACTTCAAAAAAGACCAACGCATCCAGAACGCCTCCGCACGACTCATCCTGGACATCCCACGACACAACCACATCTCCGGCCACCTGAGAGACCTGCACTTGCTCCCCATCAGCAAGAGAATCACGTTCAGGCTCCTCACCCATGCACACAAGCAAGGCTCTCCACGACCTGGGCCCAAAGTACCTCAACGACCGCCTGACCTTCTACACGCCCACCCGCCAGCTACGATCGACCGTACCACGCATCCGCCGAGCCACTGCTGGAGGAAGATCTTTCTCCTACCTGGCAGCCAAGACTTGGAACTCCCTCCCCATCCACCTTCGGCGGACCCAGGACCACCTCTCCTTCAGGAAGCAGCTCAAGACCTGGCTGTTCGAGCAGTGACCTAACCCTCTCCCCCAGTGCCTTGGGACACTCCCGGGTGAGAAGCGCACTATACAAGTGCCGTGATTGATTGATTGATTGATTGATTCATGGACCCCCAAGTTGTCTTTCAACAGCAGGTGGTAGAAGTTCAGAATCAGCTGGTAGATGAAGTGAGGGTAGGGATTGAGACCATGACAGGCACCCGAGAGGTAGTCTGTAGTTGCCTCAGACCCAATAAGGACACCTCCGAGGCAATAAGAGGCACCTACCCCAAAGATTGGAACAGTCACTGGCTGACATCGCTGGTGTCATGAGACAGGAGCAAGAACAACAGCTGACTTGCTGCACGGCCCTACGCCAATTCCCCATACATATGGAACATTGTGCTGCCTAGCACAGACACATACACACTTGCACAATAGTACATAGGTGTCTGCATTTCATATGGATTTGTCTTTGTGCAGGAGGGGAGGCTCCTTCCTGCACACAATGTACCCTCAGAGCCATTGTCTATGTATGTTTGCCACTGGCTGCAGCATGTATGTTAGTGACTTGGCTCACTTCAGGTCAGTTTCCTTGTTACACATCAACCAAGGGACCCCAATTGATTTGTCACTTTCCAAAGTAAACCCAGTCTGAGACACAATACATGCCTCATGAACCATGGGAGTTGCATGGAGACACCCCTAGAAGAGTCATGTAAACCCTCCCTTGCACACAGTGATTCTACAGTGCATTTTGGGCTGTATTGCATTACTCTCTACCTTTACGTCATTCAATGGCACAGAAAGTGGCTTTGAACGTCTTAACCTAAGTGACTTGTGGGTTTGCATTACACGTATCCCTATGTTTGTGAACAGACACAGAGATGACTAGTATGTCATACATTTTTTAATGTTAGCTGATCTGAAAAGTATTTCAGTTTTGCTTACCGACAAGAAGGCCATTCCCATTTTGTCCATTCTGAAACCAGTCATTTATGATGGAGTGCCTGAAGAAGTACCCATCATGTGCATCCCCTGAGTATCTAGCCAGTACATTTGTGAAGATTCCAAATTTGGTCCACAATGGTCTGCACATTGATTGAGAATATGTATTTCCAGTTCTTGTACAGATGTGAAGTTGCAGCAGGGGGAACCAGTTAAACACGTGTGCAGTCTATAGCTCCAAAGACA